>NW_019719365.1:136945-157339 GCF_002891405.2 Cryptotermes secundus | reverse complement strand
AGGCTGCAAGGTTTGTAGTCGAGGAATCGGGGTTCGACTTCTCTTGTCAACAGCGTCCAGACCCACACATCCTTCTGCCCAACGTATACCTGGGTGTGTTTCTCCAGGGGTGAAGAGACAGGGCGTGAAACACGTCCCTGAGTTCCATGTAGTACCGACAGTAAGAAGGGAGCACGCGGTAGCGTAGTTGGTTCGGGCGCTATGCTACAAACCAGAAGGTCGCGGGATTGAATCCCAATGAGGTGTATTTTTTCAATTTACCTAATCCTTCCACCCGCACTATGACCCTGGGGTCGACTCAATCTCTAATAGAAATGAGTACCAGGAATATTCTTGGAATTTTTTTGGGGGTAAAGGGCGGCCGGCGCGTAAGCCCGACAACCTTACTGCCATCTATAAGCAGATTTTCTGGAAAATGTAGGAACCTCAACATCGCACAACCCTATGGGCCTCCACGGCCTGTAGCAGGGATACCTTTACTTTACGTTTACCTACCGTAACAACAGTTGGAGCTGCAAACGCATTTATCAATGTGACCCAAATCTCTTCAAGGGATGACTTTACATTTACTTTGTGTTACTCTTGCTCTGGGGCCGTACGTACGGAGAACCAGATGCAGTGCAGTTACACTTACAATCGATGTTATGAATCATTTCGTATGTGAACATGTGTGAGCATGTGGAAGCTCTTTATTTCTGTTCCCTTCACTTCCTGAGCTGTCTCCTTTGTTCCCCTTTCACAAAAATTCCTAACTCGAATGTTTCCTTCATTGCCCCACCAACATTCATCTCTTTCTCCCATTCTCTATTCAATAATTTTGTCTTTTCATTGAAGACAATTGACGGTGACTGCTTGTCGGTGGTATTGTTTGCTTGAGTGCGTGTGTAGTTAAGTGGACGTGTGCTGCCACCACTCGGAGATACTATGAACTTATAGGAGTATGTTTCAATTTGCTACAGCACCTGAGAGAGCTAGACAGCTAGACAAGCGCAAGTGTTGCACTGCAGTGCTGTAGCTGGGAAGCAGAAGGAACGAGTTACTGCGAAATTTGTCGAATTATATTTTATTTTACAGAATATTAATGCTTAAGGGGCGGAGGGGGGGAGGTTCAGTCCTTTCGCAAGTTACACCTCTGAAACGGCTGAACGAAAAATGCTATATTTGAGTGGTATGTTGTGGATTGCACTAAAACGCTGACATATTTATAGCGCAAAAGTCTGTTACAGTTCAGCAAGGCACAATTTAGTATTTTGTGTCTTCATCTGTCACTCCCTCTTGATGTTTTCTTTGTCCCATTCACACCTTTATCTTGTTCCTTGTGTCCCAATTAAAGCAGTGAATTAAGTTACACCCTATGATTCATACGACTGCCTATAAGGTGGACGACCGAGGGGTCAGAGTTCGAGTCCCGGTAGGGACAAGAATTTTCACTTCTCCATGTCGTCCACACCGGCTCTGAGGTCCAGCCAGCTTACTATACAATGGGTACTGCGAAATATTTCCCGGCGAAAAAGACGGTCGGGGCGTGAAGCTGAACACTCACTTCTAGTTAGTGCCGAGGTCAAGAAAATGTGGATCTACATATCCACTATCCCATACGCCTTCATAACGTTGTGCTGAATTAGTTAAGCACAGGAACAGTTTTACCTTTTACCTTTTACGTATGTGTTTGGCATTGAGGTATACAATTCCGGTCGTTGGACTACGTGCAGAAGGTTTGACCATTGAATCGAAAGGTGAACTCTTTAAACAGAACTGCTTTCTGGAATGTGACCACATGTAGTCTTGTCATCGACGTTTCTGAAGAACCTGTCACATCCACCTTCAAGTCGCAGAGTAATTGAAGCAAGCAACTGTCAGAAGGCAGAACTCTGTCTGCAGACCGCTTCTGGTGTGTCAATTGTTGCATTACTCTTCACACTGTTGTGAGAACCTCAGTTCAGTTCGTCTCTTTCTCCTGAGATTCTTTTTAACAGTGAATTAGGAAATACACAATTTAATTTCAGCTATCGCACAGACATTCACAAAACAGATTAAAATAAAGCACGAATATGTTAAAAATGATAATATTTTATAAAGGGAAGTTTCATGAATTGTGGTCATCAAATATTATTAAGCTGATCATCTGAAGAAGGGCGAGATGGGTGGGCAAAACGTGAAGCTATCCCTGTAAGAGACCGTGGAGGCCCCTAATGTTATGACAAGTCGAGGCTCCACATTTTCCAGAAAATCGGCGTGTGTGTGTTTTTCTGTGTTTGTGTACAGGTCATACCTTGAGACGAAGGAGTCCAACCGAAAGTCTAAGCCCCTTGTAAACCGAAGTAAAATGATGATTTCATGGAGGCAGACCAAGGCCCAAATTGGGGCTGTAGAGCCAAAGGAAAAAATCTAATCTTAATTCTAATTCTATATTTTAATTAATAATCACCACGTTCACACGTGATATGGAATTTTAATATACAGTGGAGCAATATTGGTATGGTAGACATACTTTTGATGCTGGTCACATACGGTCGAAACTTATAGTTGGGGAGAAGCAGGACAAGATAACAAGTTGCATCTGAGACGCAAGTATGTATACAAAGTAAATCATAATTTACTCTTTTATTTTTAAGAAATAGTTTATTTCGGTTACTATTAAGTCCGTTCCGGTGTCAGTTCGCTAGTGCTGCCACTACACAGAAGTGTGCGAAACGACAAACTGGAAACGCCGCTGCGAGTTGCTATTCGTTGTTGCCAGAACGTCAAGGGATATGAATCCTACTATAGATCCTGCGCACTGCGCAGATTGTTGTACAGACGTGGACTCCTCTGCGCAGCCGAGTTGATATATCTGATATACACACTGAGGTAATTGCTTTCAGTAGATCACCTTTGTAGTACAAATACTGGTGATGTGTGCTATATAATATGTGTTTATATATTTACAGTGTCACCATACAAGTGTCACGCAGTAACATTCTGTAAATGCTGTTTTTTTAATTGCTACTGGGGTGGGACTAAGTCCCCTGTACTGCGGCCACTTCTGGTCTATTGTACCAGCCCCTGATGATAGGTGAGGCTGATTGTGGAGCAATTGGTGGAATGAAGATTGGCAGGGGAAACCAAAGTACTCGGAAAAAGCCTGCCCCCGGACCACTTTGTCCACCACAAATCCCGCTTGAGCAGACCCGGTATCGAACCCGGGCCGCCGCGGTGGGAAGCCAGTGACTAACCGCTTGAGCTATGGCGCGGCCCCATGTACGTAAATGGTGTAACTAGAATTTCATTTCGACGTGAATATTATTACTACAATCTCTTCATACAAATAATGTTTATGTATTTGTTTATATAGAAATAAAATTATCGGTTTGAAAGTCAACGCCTATAACAATATAATATAATTAATTTAAAAAATAAATATTTAAGCAACATTTATTAATAAATTACGATAATTATTTTTCTTGTTATTATAATATTGTGACGTACAGTTCCATTGCTAGCAAAGGCTCGATAAACACATTCCTGCAGCAATAGACACGAATGCAACAACAGAAGAGTTATGTTTTCTATGTGGTCCCTACCGAGATATTATAAGCAAGGGACAAGATTAGAACTTTGTCAGTTCTGTACGGAGGTCTGTGAAGAAAAGACTTGAGCCCGGCGGCAGAGCAATATCCATTTTTGGAGCCGTTACCAGAAAACGTCTAGTAACAGACTGAGAACACTAGACTACGTGCTCTAATAAACTGTAAACTGTGGAAAGCAGCGGTAGTGCTATACTTCTTTGTAGTACTGGGTCTTATGTATAAGTGGTCAATAAAGTCATTCATCAATACAAACCCCGTGTATAGTCTCATATACAAGTGATAATGTTGTCATTAATTTATGGTTCTGTGACTAATAATAACGGGTGTAACCGTCCCCTTTCTATCTTTGTACTTATTTGCCGGCTTCGGTAGACCACTTGACCCTTATCAGGATCGTGTTACGGTAATAACCAGTCCACTACTAGAAATCAACGACACGATTTCCACTGTCCAGAAACAGTTTAATTCAGAAGCAAAATACCATAACTTCAATAGCAAACACGGAGTGACGTGGCCCTTTATTACTATCAAAGATTCATCGAACCAAAATGAAAGACTGATAAATTTAGATAAACTTCAGGAGTGCGGCCCAATGACGTCTGCCTCCGATGAGTTCAAAACGCCAAGTTTTGAAGACTGCCATCCTGCCGGAGCGTCACTTCATTCCCTGTGAAGGATTTGAATCGACAGCTTCTCTCCCAGATAAGATTAGTTTCCTATTGGCTGATTTTAACTAGCCAAATCCAGCATGCAATCAGCACTAGACAGTCACATAACGAACTTTGAGAATACAGAGATCCCAACATACAGAACTCGGAATCCCACATGTGAAAGCGGTTATTTCTTAGTTAAAGGTCCAATTACACCCTTCCGAAGACACCTTTATGACAGCTACACTTATCAGCAAAACAAAATTTACATATTCGCCAAACTACAGACTTGCCTCCCGTGGTGGCCTTGTTCCTTTCCTGTCACCCAAGCTGCAAGTATCAAAACAAGGCAGTTGTTTCTGTCCAGATGTGAAAAGTAAGCCATAACATGCTAATAAATCGGTTTCCCCAATAAATCAGTCACCTTACTGAAATGGCTAAGGAGGACCATAGCGTCAGATGGAGAATTGTAAAAGGTTTGGACTGTCACACGGGTTCTGGATTGGATGATTGGGTTTACAGGCATCTACATGTACAATCTCGCTTAATCACAATCACTTAGAGTAACTCAAAATCTTGCCTGCTGATGACTCGCCCCATTCTCGTCCTCGTTCTCATTCTCGTTCTCATTCTCATTCTAATTCTCGTTCTCGTTCTCATTCTCATTCTCATTCTCGTTCTCGTTCTCATTCTCATTCTCATTCTCGTTCTCTTTCTTTTCTCTCTCTCGTTCCCAGTCTAGTTCTCGTTCTCATTCTCATCCTCATTCTCAAACTCATTCTAATTCTCATTCTCATTCTCATTCTCATTCTCGTTCTCATTCTCATTCTCGTTCTCATTCTCCTTCTCGATCTCATTCTCGTTCTCGTTCTCATTCTCATTCTCTATCTCGTTCTCGTTCTCTTTCTCTTTCTCGTTCTAGTTCTCATTCTCATTTTCTTTTTCATTCTCATTCTCATTCTCTTTCTCATTCTCATTCTCCTTCTCATTCTCTTCCTTTTCTCTTTCTCGTTCTCATTTTCATTCTAATTCTCATTCTCATTCTCGTTCTCATTCTCATTCTCATTCTCGTTCTCATTCTCATTCTCTTTCTTTTCTCTTTCTCTTTCTCTTCCTCATTCTCATTCTCATTCTCAATCTCTTTCTCCTTCTGTTCATTCTCAGTTCTGATTAGATTCGGTTCTGTACCACTTATGTAATCTCGAGGTTGATGTATAGAAAACACATTTGTTTTCCAGCAACGGATATATACGAACCACACAGAAGACACCTATTCTATTGTATTTATAACGCGTTGCATAGCAACGTAAATTATCCCACCGTTGCCTGCACATTCGTTGCCTCCTGTTGATGTAAGCATTACCTAGCGGCAGTCTATTTACAAAGAACCTGTCTCCGCGGAAAGTTTATATCTAGCCTTTGCCTAGCAGTGGGCCCATATGTCACAATACTCTGCATGTATAGATATATCGTTTTTTAAATTTCTAGAATTTTCTTTCTGCCGTAGTTGTGTCAAAATGACAGACGTAAGGAGGTACTTACTTCCGTGAAAGTGTCCGTCTGTGGAGTTCTTTGTGACATGGAGCGTTGAGAGGACTGCTCCTCTGTTGCCTGCTGGTAGAACTTGAAGTATGCATTGTGGCGTACATAGAACTGAGGGATACTTGGAACACCATAAACACCACTGAATGACGTTTCCTGTCTACGTAATTAATATTGTTACCAATATGACCATTGCTAGGGGCACGCTGTAGCGTAGTTAGTTGAGGCGCTGTGCTACAATCGCATCGCCGGTTCGGGTCCCAACGAGGTATATTTTTTCTTCCAGCCGCACTACAGCCCTGGAGTCGACTCAGCCTCTAACAGAACTGAGTACCAGAAATCTTTCTAGGGGTGAAGATCGGCCTGCAAGTGAGCCCGACATACTCATCGCCATCTGTGAGCCGATTGCCTAGAAAGTGCGGGAGCCTCAACGTCCCACAAATTTATGGGCTATCACGGTCTGTCACAGGGATAGCTTTACCTTCATTTTTTTTGCGAACAGAATTTTATGTCACATATTTCCTAAAGGGTACAAGATTTTCATCCTCTGTAATATACTAACTTATAATTTTCAAAAATATGGAAAAAGAAACACAAATAACTTGATAAATAAAAACTAATGAAATAAGAATGCCGTCTTCTGGGATGTGGTGCAGTGTAGATCTTGTGTGAACCGACGTTTCGGAGGAACGTATCGCCTCCATCTTCAGGGATTATTTTACATGGAAAATTATCGCGAGTTATATTTCTTTGTTAATATCCAGTATAATTTATTCTCTTTTTGTTTGCTGCAATACAAGTCTTGCGGTTTATGAGCTTAGAGTTTACTTCATGTAACTGATCTTCTTTTTGTTTTTAGGCCAACAAACGAGCGGCGTGCGTTAGTCAGTGCCAGCGGAACAGCAGCCCTTGGCGAGTTAAGCTATTCCCATTTTCGACAGGTCTATTTGTTTATCTAACACGAGAACATTTCTGTGGAGTCTCTGCAAACAAACAAATTTGTAGCCTTTGAGGTTTTCACGGCGGAGAGTACGTAGAATTCCGTCTTCTGGGATGTTACGCCTCGTATATCTTGTGTGAACCGACGTTTCGGAGGAACATATGGCCTCCATCTTCATGGTAGAAAAACTCACGAACGAGGAACCAGCGTGAGAAGGTGGCTGCAGACAACGGTTGTTTTATTAGAGGCTTACAATTCTTAATGTGGGATTTAGGCGTTGGTTTTATTCCGCAAGTGAACTATACCGACCGAGCGACCGCCGCTTGTGGGCCATGTTAGTGCCTACTTTAGTGGATAGAGGGTGTCACGTGGTTAGCGCAACGAATCCCCACAGCCGTTAATCTCGGTTTTCTAGACCGGAGCAGCTATTTCCTTGAAATAGTTCCTCAATTATACTTATGAGGCTGAGTGGACCCCGTTCCAGACTCACTACTTCTATAAAAATGTGACAGCGCCGGGAATCGAACTGGGACCTCCGGATCTGTAGCCAGGAACTCTGACCACTAGACCACAGAGGCGGTTAGGATAACAGAAATCTGTATGTAAATAAAAGTGGAGAGGTTTTATCTTGCAAGAAACTTAAATAGTTATTTAGAAGCTGAGGTTCTACAGCGGTGTTATGAAAAGTCCCAATATAACCTAGTGCACTCCGTTGAAATTCAAGGGAAGTTTTCTAGGAATGTGTCACCTGCACCTTCAAGGCTCTGTTTGCTGCGTGCTCCAGGTCTGTTTCTACAAATACTGGCTTACTATTCGACCCTTAAATTGAAGGAGATATATTCCTCCGAAATGTCGGTTGTTTCACAACGGACTATAATCTGTTATATCCCAAAAGACTGCACTCACCCTGAGTAGATCTGTACTCTTGAACAGATGTGACGTTCCTTCAAGTGTGGCTGCAGAAATCCTGTACTCGATATATCGTGACCTTAGTTCTTAATGCTTCAGTCTCCTATTATCATCATCTTCAGGTTGCAAATGCATCCAGTTCCTAACGGTGTAAGGGCTTATATCCGTGATTAAAGAGAGAAAAATCACAATGGAAATTAGAAGATGAAGAATTTCCTTTTGTTCTGTCCTCTATATTCAACTTTTCTGTTTCAAACGTTGTTTTCTTGTTTAGCTTGTTCCAGAAAATATGGAGATAAAATTAATAATCATAGCGGTGAAATCTCTGGCCAATTTTACTAAGTCTATCTCGGTTTACGTGACAAGAATGGATGTTTGTCGTAATCATATGGTTTTGAACGCCATGCCTTTTGTTCTGCTTGTCATGAGCGTAAATCAGAAGTTCCTTCAATATCTGTGGGTCTCTGAGGATGTTTGTCGTAATCATATGGTTTTGAACGCCATGCCTTTTGTTCTGCTTGTCATGAGCGTAAATCAGAAGTTCCTTCAATATCTGTGGGTCTCTGAGGCTGCTCTTTCCTTTTTTAACTTAACCTTACACAGAACATACGTAAATAGTACAACTTCTGAAGAAGCAGCGAAATAAAGAGAAGTAAAGACAATAAATATCCAGAACCGAAAGACAATTATAGGCAAATCAATTAATTTTGAACATTTTTATAGCTCAAACCCCATATTATTATTGTCATCTTCATTATAATCATTACCTTTTTTATAAGTTCAGATAAAGTCTTATTACAAATTGGTTGTAAGTATATTGTTATGTATAGAACCGTTGCTAAGCAGAGACTCAGTAAACAGCGGTAGTTGTTGGATAACGCCAGCAAAATACACTCACACCAAATTAGGAGAACGGTATTTTTTATGTGGTCCGCGCCGCGACAATTGATACGCAACGGCACAGTAAACATGCTTCTAAAATAAAGGATGGGAGGTGTTTTCTGCGTCGTCCGTGCCGAGGAGTTATCTCGAAGACAATTAGCTTAGACTGACAGAGGACTTGTATATGTTATATATATATATATATGTAAAATGTAATTTTTACATTTTGACAACAGACTTATTACTGCTGAATGTGACTCTGGTAAACAGCAGACCCGTCCTCTCGTCAGAGAGAGCGCCCCACATAAAAAAACTGCAAATGTCTGACAGTATCAAAATTCTGGTGCTTTATTCCAAGACAGACTGGCCGACTGACCGTCGGTCGTAAGATACTTTGGCCTACAGTGCAGTTGAAAATTCAGTTGTGGAGTGTTAATCAAGGGTCAATGGAAGCTGCAGAATTTACAATATTTAGTTCTTTTACAAGGAAAGATCTAGAGAAAACATTGCCATTGTTGAGAACTGTTACCAAGCAACGATTAGTGAAGATTGATAAGACTTAGAGTGTGCTAGTGCTTTGCAGTGTGGAAATCAGGAATGGTATTTTAGCTATTTGTAGTTACGACTTAAAAATGGTTAATAAATCATATTCACTAATCCAAACCCCGTCTGTAGTCTCTCTAATTCGTGACAACATGATCTGGATTAACTTTCCTACGTAGACCTATAGAACCAATGACAAAGAGATGTTCAGTACTCGATAAGACATCGCTAAATGTACACCGAATGAAGGGTTGTTCATTGTGGCTTAGAGAGGGTTATATTTAGTCTACTAATGTTAATGTCAAATGGGTGCACATGGTTTTGTTTCCTCCATCTCCTCTCACCCTGCCCAGATTTATTGATTTGACCTTCCCAACATCCCTTGTTTGAAGGGATGGAGCTGTATCCGAAATATTGCCCCTCCCGCCCCTGTATCTCTAACCGTTCTCCCACCCCTTCAATATACGAGATCCTGAGCTTTTGATTGGTTATTGCTTTGTAAACATGCGCCCTGGGAACCTCGTACACCCCCTCACTAGCCTACTGAATCGCTCATCAAGTTCATAAACAGATTAAGTCACAAAGTTAGAGAATTTTCTTTTTATGAAATGTTTTATAGCGCTTAGTAGTTTATGCCAGTGTTGCGTTTTCTGAATGCAAATTCTGTTGACCCATTTTGCGATAAAAATCTCATACTTTGAATTATCGCTGGTCTTAAGTAAGGACAATATTCCAGTGGTTAACAACAACAATATTAAGAGCCTAGCGAGATGAATATGTGGCGCTGTTGCTCTGAAATCGGTCTGCGCTCGTGCTGCCACCTGAAGCTAGGAACCAGGAATCAATAATATTACACAATCCAGTTTAAGGCTGACGTTGAAAGTTGAAATGCGACCTTACATTCGTATTCTTGTAGAATTAAGAGTGACAGAAATTTATGAGAATTTGAAGTAGCATGACACATGTCCTTCCATACGGGACACATGAGTATGACATAAAAGCTCCCGGGTATAATATATTAACGGGAAAGTATGTATATCAAAGGAATTTATACTGACAATCATTCAACAATTAATTATCTTACGGTTGAGTTCTAAATCCGTTGTTAAATCACATATAATTCATTCATAAATGCCTTCAGATATTCCACACCTTTCCCTGAAATTCCTCTTTAGTAAGTCGGGATATCCTTTAAATTTGTTTCCTTCACGAATGCCTGTAAGATAAAACAAATCTTTAAAACATGATCTCCTAAACTTTGATTTTCGAAGTTTGGCATTTTAAAAAGTAGAAATCCTAACACCATGAAAGACGTTAAAACTGAGTTCCTGTCATTGCACAATTGTACAGATGAAGCAGTTCCCAATCCCGTCCCATCTTTGTCACAATAATGGGAGGGAGAATGCTGGTCTACAGTCATGACACCTCAACGCAAATGACACGCTTTTGTATTACGTAACGAATATGTAAGTAACAATGGAAATATTATTGGGCTGTAACGATGAAACTGGAGAATGTGAAATGTTTTAAATATTTGGGTAGCTTGTTAACAGATGATGGAAGGTGTACGTGTGAAATTAAATCCAGGATTGCCATGGCAAAAGCTGCATTTAACAAGAAAAAGAATCTTTTGACCAGCAAATTGGACTTAAATTTGAGGAAGAAACTAGTGAAATGCTACATTTGGAACATAGCTCTGTATGGGGCTGAAACATGGACACTTAGGGCAGTAGATCAGAAACATCTGGAAAGTTTCGAAATGTGGTGTTGGAGAAGGATGGAGAAGATCAGTTGGACCGATTATGTGAGAAATGAAGAAGTGTTAATTAGAGTCAGTGAGCAGAGGAATATCCTACACGAAATAAGAAAACGGAAGGCTAATTGAATTGGTCATGTTTTACGCAGAAACTGCCATCTAAAAGAAGTAATTGAAGGAAAGATAGAGGGGCGGATAGAAGTGACAAGAAGACGAGGAAGAAGACGTAAGAAGATGCTGGATGACCTTGGGGACAGAAGAGGATACTGTCATTTGAAGGAGAAAGCTCTAGATCGCATTAAGTGGAGGAACTGTTTTGGAAGAGACTGTGGACCTGTCGTCTGACAGATTACTGATGATGATGATGATGACGATGGTAACGATGGAATCAGTGTTTTCTATTGGGTCCGACCCCATGCTATATAACGAGAATCCGACACCAGCAGATAGACTTGACGGAATCGTTTGAGAAGAAACCGCATGATAGGAATTATGCCTTGTTGCAGGTACGGTGAGACTATAATAAATCCATTGCTAGGCAATGGCTAGTGAAGACAGCAGGTTTGGAAAAGGCTTAGCTGGTGCTGCTGTAATTTGTAAAATACGACAATGAGTGAAACGGTTATTACTAATCGTTGTTACGATTTGTAAGGGTCATTAAATCATTCACCAATTCGCACCTCACCTGTAGTCACAGATAACACGTGACAGGATTAAATTGTTAAACATCGAAGTTATGGATCAAGCAAGGAGCACGTAGTTACTCCAATTAAACACGTAGGTATTTCCTTCCATGTGATTGGCTGATAAATGTACCAAATATTTTTAAATCAGGTGAACGCTAATATTAATTCATAGCCCATGCATCATATTGGCGTCATGTCATAGTAGTCTCCGAGCAGGTCCTTGTAGCGATAACGCCGTAAAATTTATTTGAGAAATGCTTGGTTCAAAACTTAGCCGCAGCACAAAAGGTTTTTCGTCGTATTCCCGAGTTCCTCCATGCAAATATAAGGATAGTACTTCGGTTAAATCATGACGGATTTATTCCAAATCACTTAATTTTTTTATTCAGCGAATATATTAACTTTCGTAGAATTTGATGTTTTCACAGCGGTGGGGTGTAACATCGTGCAGTCCAATGAAAATCAACATATCGCCTCAATCTTCAGGGTAGAAGAACAGCGTGAAAGTAGGTGGCAGGTAGAGCTCTGAATGTTCGTCCGAAACGTCGATACACTTTCAACGGACTACATAGCAGTATATCCCAGAAGATAATAACCTTTCATCTCACCATTCGACGCTAGATGTACTGACGTACTGACAAAAGAAGAAAACAAATTCCGTGGTCTATAGTCTGCAAGCTAACTATACCGACCGAGCGACCGCCGCTTGTCGGCGAAATTAGTGCCAATTTTAGTAGATAGAGGGTATCGCGTGGTCAGTTGAACGGTCCCCACGGTTGTTAATCTCAGTTTTCTAGACCGGAGCTGCTATTTCCTTGAAATGGCTCCTCAATTATCCTCACGATGGTGAGTTGACCCCGTTCCAGACCCACTACTTCACAGAAAATCTGATAGCGCCCGGAGTCGAACCCGTGACCTTTGGATCTATAGTCAGGAACTCTGACCACTAGACCACAGAGGCGATCATTGACATACTGAAAACATCGTAAAATAAATCTGAAAGAAAAATGCAAGTATTAGAAATCAATGTGAAGCATGTCAGAATTCACAGGTTCTGCCATACACAACAGTTCGATAAAGTCAATTGATTTTGGTAAGATCATCGTATGACAAAACTGCCTGTAGGGCATACGGCACAGAAAGCGTTGTCAAAGCTCCTGCAGCTGTCCTGCCATCTAGCGGATGCTGTCTCTATTTACAGCACACAAACCTGACCTGTCGACAGATGTCACTCTAAAACGAAACTATTTTTTTAAATGTCAGCCCGCAGGGTTCATTAGCCTCTTTTTCTTACGCTGCGGCAAATAACAAAACTGAAATATTTTGCGTGATAATTGTTGGTTACGTACAAGAACTTCGACTGATTTTCAGACCAACGCACCGAATAGAGTTAATGTGGCTTCAGACTCACAAATTAGGGCGGCAGATACTTGGACGTTGTGACATTGAGTCTAATAAATTAGGAAATACTCACATATCTCTCCGTTATTCTCTTACATTTTCGATAATTCAGTCGGTATAGCGACAGATTTCGGGCTGAACAGACGGAGTTCGAATCCCGGTAAGCCAAGAAATTTCTCTCCATCCAACCTCCTATCCAAAGGTTAATGGGGCTATTTCCCCGGGGTAGAACATCCTTGGCCTGAAACTGACCACTCATCTCCATCCAGCGTCTAGGTAAAGAATGGTGGAGCTGTAACTATGCTTCCCATATGTGTTAATCGTGTAGTGTTTAATTAATTAAGCACAGGGAACAACTTTACCGTTTTTAATTCAAACTTCTGACGCTCTCTTGAACAGAACAAAAATGCGAAGTGGAACAGAGAGAGCAAAAGGCCGCGCCAAAGCTCTAGCAGTTAGTCGTTGGCTTCCCACCGCGGCGGCTCGGGTTCGAGCCCGGGTCGGCTCAAGTGGGATTTATGGTGGATAAAGTGGAGCTGGGGCCGGTCACGGTATCCGAGCGGTCTAAGGAATGCACTGTCTTCGCTTGCTTGGAAGCCGGGATCGTGGGTTCGGCTCCCACTCAGATCATGGATTTCTATGTACGTGTTTCTGGGTTTGTGTACAGGTAGAGGCCTTGCGATGAGCTGATCACCCGCCAAAGGAGTCCTACCGTATGTCTAAGATCTAGTAAACCGAAATGGATGGGAGAGTTTCATGGAGGTAGGCCTAGGCCCAAATGAGTGCTGTAGCGACAATGAAAAAAAAGTGCAGCTTGGGCAGGTTTCCCCTGCCAATCTTCATTCCACCAAAGTCTGCATCATCATAATCACCCGGGGCAGGTACAATAGGCCAATCAGTAGCCGACGTGCCAAGTGGACCCAGCTGGACTCCACCCCCCACAATGCGAATTTAAAAGAAAAAGGAGAGGAAAAATATGCGAGAAAGATCCGTGGAAGAACTTCAAATAACATTCTAATCAAAATAAGCCGAATGATTTTCAGCTTATCAGTTGAAAAATCATAACCAATAAAGTTATTTAATTCCTTCAAAAATTGTAAGATTAGTGGAGAAAGTGAATTGGGAAGGCAGAGAGCAGCTCACGTTTTCTGAAGTTTCTGTTCGAAGCGCTTACATTTTTTATGTAATAGCTGTCGTTTTACAGGAAAATGTGTTGCCCTGTCCATAAATTCTATTTATTTTCAATAGATTTTATGCTTTAGAGTCAATAATGATATTCATGACAGTGCCGTTTCACTCGGATTTATAGTAATAATAATAATCTGTAGGCGTTACAGTCCATAATGAACCTTGGCCTGTTTTACAGTTTCTTACCACTCCTTGGGTGGGGGATCAGCCCGCAGCGTTGCCACTACATACACAGGACCCACAGGACAATGCAAACACAGAATGACCGCAAATATCAATTTCTCGAGTTAGATTCGAAGCAACGATCCCAGTGTTTGAGCAGACTAAGACAGTTCATGTGTTAGACCGCGTGGGTACTCTGATCGGCTTTACTGGGCCTTATGCTACTCTTACTGTAACGCCTGCAAAGCTCTAACACGGCACAAACTCTAGCCTGTGGGGTCATAACTGTTCAAAACCGTGCATGATGGAAACTACGATATTTCGTATAATGTAAATTTGTTTATTCTTGTTTTATTTAACGCAGCTTTCAGTAGTTAAATTCACATACAGTCGCAAAAATGGCGACTGGTAAATGGGCGTAGGTATATTTATGTACTATCTCATCATATACGTACCTGGAAGGGGCGAAGTATTAAAATGGGCCCTACTTGACTGGATATGGGAACGTAGATTTGACTCACCTGGCCCACAGCAGAGACCAGTAGGTGTTCTTTTGTTACAGTAATGAAACTTTGGGTTCCGTTGGGGATTACCGAGATTTTGGACTTTGTCTAACGCTCGGAATTCTAAAGAACACAACACTTCGGAAGCTGGATCTATTTCCTTCTTCAGGTGAAAGGGTGACAGACGCTCATTAGACTACCAGACGATAGACGAAGTTAAAAAAATGCAATCCTGAGTTTTGTACATATTCATCGGGATTCTTTTCAGTCCAATTGGGTTCCAACAGACATGCGGTAGCGTATTTGGTTTAGGTGCTATGCTACAAGACGGAAGGTCACGGGTTCGATTCCAAATGATGCCATTTGACTTTCAGTTAATCTAATCCTTCCTGCTATCGACTCAGCCTCAAACAGAAATGAGTACCAAGTATTGTACTGGGGGTAAATGACGGCCGGTGCCGCCATCTGTGAGCCGATTGTCAAAATATGTGGGGGCCTCGACGTCTCACAACACTACGGGCTTCCACGGTCTGTTACAAAGACAGATTTTTATTTTCTCACCGCATAACTGTTGACATGTTTGAACTAATTGAATTAGTTTTGACTAAATGATACACATTGCCTTATGTTGTTTATATTTGATTGGGTAGACATGATTGTTTTCTTTGTGTCTTTGTCCGCACTTACTTCGTAATTGGCCTCTTGTAGGGTGAGTGAGCACGTAAGTAAGTACAGAATTGAATATTAACCACACGAGGATCCTCAAGCTTGAGGACCGCACCTTGCCCGCTGTAGGACATTAAATTTGTTCAAAAAATTCGCGACCTTCCCGTGGACTCAAGCCTTCTTCATCCGAGTCCCAAGTGCGCGCCGTGCTCCATCGAATTGCCCGTCTCCCTTGGCCTTAAGGGTTCAATATTCCCTCGTTTTGTAGTAGTCTATACAAAATACTGCAATTTCAAACCCTCTTCATGGTGGGACGTCGTTTTAATGCCCATCAATTGGAGCGTTACACTGGACAGCAGGTGTAGTGCAGGACAATATACGTGTCAAAATTGTCATCCCAAACATGTACCATTAGCTTATCAGAAATTACAGACCAAAGCATTGGCCGATACTTCTATTGTTGGTGTGTTGCTACAGAGTTGCCATAGTGAATGCTGATGTCATAATGTTGACATGGCAGAAGAAGTTCTCTATTATGAATAACTGTCCATTGTCTGGCTACACGGGTTTAGTCGATTACGAAATATGGATTGGTTTCAATTTTTTACAAGGCAAATATAATATGCTATACTTCCAGAAAAATATTATATCAAATGAGCACATTCACTTTGTATGGAAACTTCATAAATATATGTGAATTTGTCATGAAGAGGGTACTTGTGCCTGACACATATAATTTTCTTCATGGAAGACAGTTTTTCTTCAGATGATAATTCCCCACAATTCCTTTTTTTTTAATCCTAAAATAAGTAACTCAACCTGTAGAAAAATCACTGTGTAGGCCCGTGTGATCTGAGACGTTAATCTCAATGATTTAACGGATTAGGATCTCTGGTTTGTGCCCATTGAGATTATTTTTACACATTTATTATACATAATCTAGACTCTGAAATAAATGCACATGTTCAATAAGTACTGGCTCATCAATGAGTTATGCCCAGTGGAGTAAATCATTTATTCTTTTCATTTAGGTATCATTTTCATTCTTATATTGGGGTTTTCTCAGGTCTGTTTGGTAGAGTTAGGACGGCGCATCTTTTCATTCTATGCGTAGTTTCGTTATTGTCCAGCAGGTTCACTGTTAGTGCATTTGTATGGTTTTGTAATTTTCTTAAGTATTTGGTATTCCACTTCTTTATTTCAGTGAGCACTGTGCTCATTTCTAGACCTTCATGGATCCTGTGTTTGTTTATGGAGCAGAATGGATCGAAGAGTCTTGGATTTGAATGGATTTGAAGATTAAATGTATGTTTCTTTTTTAGAAAAACTAAAGCTCAGGCTAGCCAAATATCCTCGGGCAAAGTCAATTAGGCTCCACGCCGGTGTACCTCACTCTCTTCTCACCCTTTGAAACTTGTGGGTCAGTGGCCAGCGCTTCTTCATGTCTCTGATTCAGATTTCTGACCGCAGATAGACTGTCCTGCCTAAGATTTTCTGCGGGTCTGCTCAGTCCCATTCTTCAAATTATAGGGAAGTAGAATGAATGAATGCATAAGGGTTGGGCCTTCTTGGCCATTGCACCGTGACCACAGTGATCTATTGTGCCTCCCCCTCTGATTATCCCCTCAAGGATTCTGTACGTGGGGATGTCGAAATAGTCACTTGGTTCCATATAATATTGACCCAAGTGACGTAATCTTAAATAAGCTAAGGCCTCACATTCACGCAGGATATGTGTGGCTGTTTCATTTCCTTCCTGACACCTCTCACAAGTGGGACTATCACTTAGACCCAGTTTGAAGAGGTGTCCTTTAAGGTGACAGTGTCCTGTAAGTAGTCACGCCACCCATCGTAGCTGCTTCCTGTTTAAATTCAACACTTCCTTCGCTCTTTTAGCAGAGGGTCCTCGTATGAGTCCCTTTGCTTGCCTGAGTCCAGTCAAGGACCCGCAGTATTTCTTGTGATTCATATTTGCCCAGTCCCTGATTGCCTGTCTGGCGACTCTTCTAGAGATGTCACAGGCTGGTTCAGGTCCTATGTGCAGCTCCAATCTTAGCTAATTTGTCTGCTGTTTCATTACCAGCAATACATTTAGGCCCCGGTACCCATATCAGTTGTACCCTGTTACGTTTGGCCAGTTCCATGAGGGTTTGGTGGCAATCCCAGACCAATTTTGAATTGATCTGGTGTTTGTCAAGGACTTTAAGTGCAGCCTGGCTGTCAGATAGAATGTAGATGTTCCTATTCCTATAGTTCCTATGGGAAGTAGAAAATTGTAACCTTTTATGATTCAGAGCTTCCTGTCTGTACAAAAAGAAAACTCCGTGGCTTGTAGTACGCAAGCGAACTGTACCGACCGAGCGACTGCCTCTTGTCGGAGAAGTTGGTGCAAAGTGTTGCGGATAGAATGTGACGCGTAGTCAGGGCAAAGAATCCCCACTGCCATTAATCTAGATTTTCAAGAACGGAGCCGCTACTTTACCATTCAAGTAACTCCTCAATTATCCTCACGAGGCTGAATGGACCCCGTTCCAGACCCACTGCTTCTCAGAAAATATGGTAGCGCCGGGTATCTGGATCTGTAGCCAGGAACTCTGAGCACTAGACCACAGAGGCGATCTTTTGTCTGCTTCAATACACTAAAATTCTGCCGGTAAAATATGTTTACTTTTTTCATATGCCTCTCACAATAAACATCGATTTTCCCTTATACGTCATTAACTGGTTGATCTTTGTAGTAGAGAAGTAATGCGTTTCCTGTGAGTTACGAACTAGATTCATATGAATTATTTAGAAGAAATTCAAGAATTCTCTCTCGTCAGATTTTTCGGAAGGCTCCCAGAGCCACTAGACAGTGAAACATGCTTAAGAGTCCCATGGGACTCGGAACCTACAATCACTGTGCTGGCGAGGACCAGCAGAAATTTAACAGTCACTCATGCTTTAAAATTTTAAAGACGACCTTATACAGTTTATCTAGCCAACGCCATGGGATAGGGATAACGAAGTCCGTATAGTGACTGGCTACGGTGTGGACAGCCGAGGTATCGGTGTTCGAGACCCGGTAGTATCAAGAATTTTCTCTTCTTCGAATCCTCCAGACCTGCTCTGCGGTTCACGGAACAGCCTATCCAATGGGTACCGGGTGCTCTTCCTCCAAGGTTGAAGATAACCACTCACCTCCAGCTAGTACCAAGGTCAGATGAATATGGATCCATATATCCACTCCCTCATACGCCTTCATGGCGTAATGCATAATTAGTTAACTACAGGGACAACTTTTGGTAATGTTGTTAAAAAACACATGGGCTAAGGGGTTTTCAGGATATTGAGCTCTGAGTATATTACGACCTTAGGAAGATGATGGTGAAAATTGCGTAATGAGTTCTTGAGAAATTTACTCTTATGGAAGAGTGGTCATGCACCAGGCCTGAAAAGGTTCAGATATGTAGGCCTATTAGAAAATTTCGGTGGGTAATCCTCATTGGACCGGTCACGGTAGCCGAGCGGTCTAAGGCATGCACTGACTTCGCTCGCTCGGAAGCCGGGCTCGTGGGTTCGAATCCCACTCAGGGCATGGATGTTTGTGTACGTTTTTCTGTGTTTGTGTACAGGTAGAGGCCTTGCGACGAGCTGATCACCCGCCCAAGGAGTCCTACCTTACGTGTAAGATCTAGAAAAACCGAAGTGAACGGAGTTCATGGATGTAGGCCTAGGCCCACTGGGGCTGTAGTGCCAAGGAAAACGAATCCTCATTGGAATTAGCCAAGCGGGACAGCATATATGTAGATGTGAAGTGATATTACAATATTCGTTAGAGACAAGCGGAGCAAATTTGCATCTAGCAAGAGGTTCTATGAGAGACTTGTATAGTTTTGTTTAAACATCCGGTGCCTTAAATATTCCTTAACGTTCGCAGTAACTATGGAGTTGGCCGCGCCATAGCTCTAGCGGTTAGTCGTTGGCTTCCCACCGGGGTGGCCCGGGTTCGAGTCCGGGTCTGGTCAAGTGCGATTTGTCGTGGACAAAGTGGCGCTGGGGCAGGTTTTCTCCGAGTACTTCGATTTCCCATGCCAATCTTCGTTCCACCAAATTCTCCATGATCATAATCACCCGGGGCATGTACAATAGGCCAATCAGCGGCCGACGTGCCGAGTGGACGCAGCTGGACTCCACCCCCCACTAAGCGAATTACAAATAAATTATGATGTGTTCAATGTAAACTCTGCAGCAGAACGTTTAACGGATTCATTGAGTGAAGCGCGCTCAGAATATGATTGTAATTATCTGAGAGAGCGAAAAATGTCTCTGTGTTTAGTTGAACTTTATTTTATTATGTCAAAGTCAAGGTCACGTTGCGACTGACGGTCAGTCACTCAGTCTTGGTGTCGAGATAAATCCGGGGCACATGACCAGATATTTATTTTTGTTTCAGAGTTTCGGTCTTATTTCTGTGGGGTGCCCACTCTGACGAGAGGGCAGGTCTGTCTTTGTCAGAGTCACTGTCAGCAGTAGTAAGCCATTTGTCGTAATTCAATTCAATTCAATTCAATTCAATTCAATTCTTTATTATTAATGTGCCGAGTCAACAGCCGCAAGGCCAATTACAGACACAGCAAAGTCCAGATGAATGAATTACATTATAGACAAACTTATTAAAAGTCAAATACAAATTACAGGTAAGTACTTGGAAGAAATAATAATGAATAAAAGTAAAAGTAAAAGTAAACAAACAAATAGCTGATAATTATGACAGTATTAATAATTTCATTATCATTAAACTAAGTGTTATTTCGAATTGAGGAACGAAATATAAATATTTAATTAAGAAATGAATAGTATAGATTTTTAGAGAATAATAATAATATACGTAATTCATTTTGTTTTACTGGACATGCAAATAAAAAAATACTAACAGTTATACTATATTTAAAATTTGTTTGGGTAGAACATTCCTGGCTCCGAATACGTCAACATCCCTGCAGACAGCATTAGCA
>NW_019719365.1:123222-136930 GCF_002891405.2 Cryptotermes secundus | reverse complement strand
GCAGAGGGACAATTCTTAAATAAAGGGCAAACATTGAACAGTGCAAAATCTCTGATATACCGAGCAGGAACTCGGAGACCAACAATTTCCAGGACAGAAGGGCAGAATTTAGAGCCAAAATAAACTTGAATAAGAAAGAGAGCACCAAGGCGATGTCTCCTAGTACATAAAGTATGTAATTTTAACTCCTCAAGAGCAAGAGAATAATTGTAATGAACTTGAGGAAAGAAACGTTTAAAACAAAGGGCCGCAAACCTCTGCTGGATGCGTTTACATTTTACATGTTAAACATATTAATAAATGTATATAAAACATATACAAGGTCTGTGTCAGTCCAGACTCAGTACAGCAGATTATGCCCTCTCTCTCTCGTAGCTTCCGCTACAACGGCAGTCCAGTCACTTGAACGGTCCTATGCTTGACCGCCGCCAAGTTTAAGCGTCCTATACGTTCTCTGTCGGGCTTCTCTTTACCCAATATTGTGAATAATGACGTGCAGATCTGGGTGAAATTGTTTATTATTTGAGTGATTAATATTCAATTATTTAAGTGAGAAATGTTAAATTTCGCATATTTCTGGATCAATAATTTTGTTTTATAATATGCACTGTTATGCCGTTGTGACAGGGGGCGTGGAGGTGTCCCGCTCTGTCACCAGGTTTCGTATGCTGCCACCATCTTGTTATGTCAAGAAAACTCCAGTAATTTTATCGATCGCTTACGTCACTGGTCCTGGCTTTAACTCGCAATTCGCCGAAGCTTCGGGAGGTGCTGGAGTCGTCAGGGAAGAGGGTAACACTTGAGGGGAGGCTAAGTTCAATTAACATCACAGCGCATTTCTATCCTACTCTGTTCACCTCTGTCGCTATATACATAATATATACACACTTTGCCGACGTTCGTCGGTTCGCATTACATTTGGTTATGACCCTGTAGTACACACATTACTTCCGTCCTGTCACCCTGCTCTTGGGTATCCTATCCCTCTGTCTCTCTTTCTCTGTAAACGTAGTCCATCTAGTTTTCACTTTCTCTCCCTGGGGTTTGCACTTTAATATTATTACACGCAATGTTCATGGCTTATATGAGGCAAGTCTACTTACGTGAGCTGAGGAAACAGGCGCTCGCCATCACCCTCTCGGCGATAGCCTTCGGCTGAACTCTATGACAATTAATAATATTAAAAAGTTTTTTAATTGATTTCTCTAGAGTTTATGTACCCTCTTTTTGCTGACTCGCTGGGTTCCGGGGTGTATTAACCCGCCCATTCTGACGTGATTTTGGGTCGATGTGACCCACTCATTGACTGTTTATCGAAAGGGGGTTGGCTCTTGCAGGTCTACCGCCCTCTCCGACTCAGCGTTTTCCTCATGTCATAGTTTTTATGACCTACTTCATATAGCTTCTTCCTCAATGTCAGCGTTATTACGCTGTCGCGCTAACATTCTGATTACTAAGCTATAGCCTGTTACTCTTCTTTTGCAAACCCAAGCTTCCTGGTACGTCTCATTATTTCTATTTCTTAATCTTAAAGTCTAGATACACTTTGATATATTGGGTTTTTGGACTTTATCCATCGTCCTGGTTTTTAAGATAACAAATAAAAGACGACGTTTCGGAAACTGGATCTGTTTCCGTCCTCAGGTGAAGGAAAACACCTATTCTGTTGGGTCCGTTAGAAAGAGCTAGCCTCAATCACTGGTCCAGTGACCAGTGGACCAGTGATTGAGGCTAGCTCTTTCTAACGGAGGACGGAAACAGATCCAGTTTCCGATATGTCGTGTTTTATTTGTTATCTTAAAAACCAGGACGATGGATAAAGTCCAAAAACCCAATATATCAGTGTGTTATACACCATCGTCAGAATCCTATTGTAACTACTTCTAGATACACTCATTCCAAATTTACCCCCCCAAAAACATATCTCCTTGTACATAACCTTGCGCCATTACATGCACAATATCTGTTGTGTGCACTGGAGACTGAAATCGCGATGAAACTACGAAATGTATAAGGTAAAATTATTCATGTGTTTGAGTAAACACTAAGCCTTGAAGGCCTATGGAGGAGTGGATCAGTAATCCGCGTTTGCTTGACCTCAGGAATATTTGGATGTCACTCCTGGGGATAAAGTCTCCGGTACCTTTTCGATAAGGGTTGGGAGGACGGTCTCAACGACGTGGAGAAAAGAAAATTCCTGACACTACCGGGACTCGAACTTCGACCCCTCTGTCGTCCAGCTCGTAACCAGTCGCTATACCGACTACACTATACCAGCTCCTCATAAATTACATCTATAAGAATTGTAGGGTTTATATATACTCGTATGCCTGTAAACTAATCACAAATCTATAGTTGATAACTTCTTACCGCCCTTCCTGCTTACTCTTCGCTCCTCCTCCTTCTTCTTCTTCTTCTTCTTCTTCTTCTTCTTCTTCTTCTTCACACGCTAGGTCGCCTCTAGTAGGTTCTTCTTTCTTGTTGCTAAATATCTCAGGGTTAATTTTAAAAGAAGGGGGTTTTGTTGATTTGGTAGAGCTGAGTACTTCTTATCTCAGAGCCTTGAACGGGCCACAACTCAGAAAGGAATAAATTAACACCACAAATCACAAGCACATCTCAAGTTTGGACGAATTATATTGAACACTTGTTAATCACTTTTAATACAGTTTCAATGTTAGTAACCTTTATGTCTAACTGCTTTGGAGCCCGATGTATAACTTTTTCGGCTAATTCTAACGACTTCCGAATTTACATCTGTTTCTATCACCTCCCGGTTTCCGAATTTACGTCTGGTTCTCACGAGTCCCACTTTCCGACTTTACGTCTGTTTCTCACGAGTCCCACTTTCCGACTGATGCTAAAACATGACGCTTCCTCAAACCTTCAATTCCTGCTTTCTCCAGCGTCACTGCTCTGTCACACCCTTAAATTTTAGTGATTGGCTAATTTTGAAAAATAGGAGTATCTTAATTAGATATTCCTCCACTCCGCTTAAAGCTTACAAGCGTTTAAGGATTTTTGACTCCAACGTATTTCTGTCAGAAAGTGACAAATGCTTACGCGTCGCTTGGGCCCTAAAAACTTCACTCTTTTTAAGTTATGGCATGTACAAACTGCCAAGTATTGAATTTACAAAAGATTTCTTTACCCTATTCTTTAACGCAGCTTTCCACTAATAAACCTTTGAAGGGTGTCTTCCTGTCTCTTGTAAGCTTGAGAAATCGCTTTCTCTTACATACAAGAATTGACCATGTTTCACTACCCTTGTTCACTGCATTTCATTTTGAAAAATTAAGCTTTCAAATTTATAAAGTTGATTACATAAATAAGTTGCGTAGCAGTGGAACGGTTACAAACTGATGTTTAAAATTTGTGATAATTTCTATTCCTTAAATACAATTTAAAATGAACGTTGTAGAAAAACCTTATAGAAATATCTTTCCCTCGACATTGGCTTCCTACTCAGAGCCAAAATTTAATTCAATTATTTTCGTTCCTTATTGAACTCAGCTAGTAGTACTGCAAAATATCAAGAAAAAGGTGCTACGCCACAAAGTATTTTTCTCTTAAAATTTACTGGAGATTCCACAGTCGAACTCCTGCAATCCCTACTTCTCGAGCTCTGTTATTATGCACGGTTTCATTTTCTTTTTCGTATGAAACGTTCCGGGGAAAACTGTGTTAACTATAATTGCTGAAGCCTTGTCGCACACTTCTTTCAATATACAGTGGTTTACCTTGACTTAGAAAAGCTACTTTCCCCTTGGTTATACAGCAGTATTTGAGACGAAAATATTAACATAAAACATGGATCAGATTGCATAGTAAACATTACATTGTAACATGTATATCCATTGCTAGGCAACGGGTAGTTAAATAAATTCCAGCGGCAAGAAGAATACGCAGGCAACAATAGAAAAACTGCTGTTTCTATGTAACTCTAACCTACCTACACTACTATAACAATAGAGGAATTTCGAGGATAGGACCATTCAAGCAACTAGGCTGCCGTTGTAATATAAAACAAATAAGATAGACATGATCTGCCATGATCCCGTGTGGAGGTAAGGTCGGAAACCTCCACTGCAACCCTGCGAGTCATAGGAGGTAGAAGTCTCGAATCTGAGACAAGAGAATATGGTCACGAGTCCCGCTGGCCTCGGACCAGAGAATGACTTCGCTGGCGAAGGCCAGCAGCAACTTTAAGCGACAGAACCGTCATTTCTTCAGAGAGAGCGCCCTACATCAACAACACCGAAACTGTCTGCAAGTAATAAAAATATGGTCGTGAAACCCATTTGGGTGCTTCATTCCAAGACAGACAACTAGACTGACATAAGACTCAGACTCAGACTCAGACTCAATCTGTGTGAAGTGCAAAAGGAAGAATTTTCAATGACGCAGTATATGTGCGATACGTAGAGGTGAGGCATATTCAATAGAGACGAACCCATCTTCTCGTCAGAAAGGATGCTACATAAGGACTACTGCTACAAAGTTTCAGTTGAAGGAAAGATTCTCTGGTCGTGAGCTGTTGCCTGGCAACACCAAGACGAACTGATTTGCTGTAAACTGCCAGTCTTAAAGTAATTTTGACTTTGCTGTCAGTTGTAGAATGATAAACAGAATGAAAGGTTGCCTCGGCGGTTAAGATTGATTGTGAGCTGTAGTAATTGACTGTAATTGTAAAGAAACGACAATAAATCGAATCATCAGATCCAGAACCCACTAATATTAGTCACGCTAACCTCAAACACATGATAATATCTTGTGTTACTTTTCTGCCTAATCTCTGATTAATCTTTGACACTTTAAAGCTCTAGGAATAGAATCAATCTCCGTACAGAGCGTAAGTAGCTAATTTTACAGTCTTACTAGCAGTTTTATTTTCCTTTCTTCTTGTCCCATTTCCACATGCTGTTTGCATTCAGTGTATGAAATGAAACTGAAATCTATTCGCTTGTTACATCTCCGAAATATTTACGGGGCTTCGGCACAGTTTGTTATGGCAAGGTATGCTACTGTCACTTGTCACAGTGACTAAGACGAGATTTTGGATTTGTAATCGGATTTATTGGATATTTACAGGTCGTAACTACAAACAATTATAACACCATTTCTGATTTACACAATCTACAATCTCTCCAAACTAATCTTCTTGGTCTGTCTGCACTCGCCCTCACGGATATTTGTACTCTTCTTCAACTACGAAATTCCCTTAGCAATCTCTTACTGAGAACGACTTGGACTTATGAACAAGACCCGTGAGGAGGCGGAGTCGAATACCTCCACCGTGACCCTGTGAGTCGTAGGAGGCGACGAAACGGGAAGTCTCAAATCTGAGACAGTAAAATATGGTCGCGAGTCTCAAGGGACTCGGACCCGAGAGAGACTACCCTGCCAAGGACCAGAAGCATATATAGAAGACAGATCCGTCCTCCCGTCAGAGAGGGCGCCCCACAAAAACAAGACCGTATATGTGAAACAGTAATAAATATCTGGTCATGAGCTAGACACCAAGATTTACTGACTGACTGACTGACCGTCGGTCGCAATGTGACTTCGACTTCGACTTCAGGAGGACTGAGTATTGAGTTACTAGAGAGAGAGTTACTAGCATCCATATTACAAAATGGGTCTGATAAAATAGTACTGAGACATGTATATGAAAAACCCTTCATAGTCAGATTTCCTGACAGGAGTGAATGGGAAGACGGGGGTTGGCCAGATAGAAAAGGGCGACTGATCTGGTATACAGATGGTTCCAAGATAAACACAGGCACTGGAGCTGGTGTGTACTCCTATGGCACGAGGCGGAAACTTAGTGTCAGCCTTGGGCAGTACACGACAGTATTCCAGGCAGAAGTATATGCCATTAAGGCATGTATTATGGAGAATTTAGATAGGAACTACAGAAATAGGAACAACTACATTCTATCTGACAGCCAAGCTGCACTTAAAGCCCTTGACAAACACCAGATCAACTCAAAATTGGTCTGGGATTGCCACCAAACCCTCATGGAACTGGCCAAACATAACAGGGTACAACTGATATGGGTGCCGGGGCATAAGGGTATTGCTGGAAACGAAACAGCAGACAAATTAGCTAAGATTGGAGCTGAACATCCATTCACAGGACCTGAACCAGCCTGTGGCATCTCTATAGGAGTTGCCAGACAGGCAACCAGGGACTGGACAAATATGAATCACAAGAAATACTGGGGATCCTTGACTGGACTCAGGCGAGCAAAGGGACTCATACGAGGACCCTCTGCTAAAAGAGCGAAGGAAGTGTTGAATTTAAACAGGAAGCAGCTACGATGGGTGGCGTGACTACTTACAGGACACTGTCACCTTAAAGGACACCTCTTCAAACTGGGTCTAAGTGATAGTCCCACCTGTGAGAGGTGTCAGGAAGAAAACGAAACAGACACACATATCCTGTGTGAATGTGAGGCCTTAGCTTATTTAAGAACACGTCACTTGGGTCAAAACTGTAAGGAACCAAGTGACCATTTTGACGCCCCAACGTCAAATATCCTGCTCTTCATTCGAAGCGCGGGATTGCTGAGGGGATAATCAAAAGGGGAAGCACAATAGATCACTGTAGGTCGTGATGCAAGGGCTGAGAAGGCCTACCCCTCATAAATACATTAATAAATTCATACTAGCATCCAGTATCCAGTATGAGGTGAAGTCCAGCAGCTACGAGTTGAGTTGTATCGAGTGAATGGCAGTGACTCCAGCAGGGGAAGTAAATGTGACACTGCAGATGGCAGTAATTGCGAAATTGTAAATTTTGTATAAGTGTAAAAGCGAATGAATACGCTAGATCCAAAACGGTATGAAGTTATTTGTCGCGTTACCTACCCAACACGTGACAATATACACGTATATTGCTAGGCAACAAATTTTCACCTGTTAGGTGTTTGTAGCGCTACAAATAACCTCACGCCCTTTTGAATCTTAGCGAAATTATTGTACACTCGCTCTTATACTTACACAATTCAGAATTTCACAGTTACTGCCGTCTGCAGTGTCACAATTACTTCTCCTGCTATAGTTACTTCCACGCACACGATGCAACTCAATAACAACTCGTAGCTGCTGGACTTCAACTCATACTGAATACTCCTATTCCCTGAAGGTTGGAAACCGAGTGTTAATGCTCAGCTAACTCCGGCGAATGCTAGACTGCAACTGAACTCCTTAGGTATTCCAGTTACTCTTATAAACCCTCAGTCGGACGGCCTGAAACGCACCTCTCTTCACTGTTCCGTAATCGCCGTGTTTACAGATGTGTTGCTGGGCAACGCTGCCGATTGCCTAGCAATAGTCTCTGCACGGACTCCCCTATTGCGTGACGTCACAGCCTAGTGGGGAGGGGTGTTTACAGGGCGTTGCGTCGTGATGGAAGAAGTGGAGATATGTAACGTCACTAGCGGAAAGGCAGAGTTCAGGTGACCCCTACTTCCTGTTGCGCCATCCACGCTACAATATTGTGGCGTGTTATATGTCGTCCATCGCTGAGCAACGAAACAATGGAAATTGTTGGGACCGTTGCATATTAATATCCGTAGCAACGAGTGTTCACTGTGTAACAATTCTCGGTAAATATGTCTCCCCGCTAGGCTGTGATGTCACGAAACAGTAGGGCGTCTATTGCCATGCAATGCGTAGGTGACACCTGACAATAATACCTGATATCTGTTGCCGAGCAGCAATGTGTTCTCTATGTAGTCCGTGCCGAGCCTATATAAGAAGCAGGAACACTATTCATTGAGGATTGAGTAAGAGTACTGAGTCGCCGGTCACGGTAACCGAGCAGTCTAAGGCATGCACTGTCTTCGTTCGCTCGGAAGCCGTGATCGTGGGTTCGAATCCCACTCAGGGCATGGATGTTTGTGTGCGTTTTTCTGTGTTTGTGTACAGGTAGAGGCCTTACGGCCAGCTGATCACTCGCCCAAGGAGTCCTACCGAATGTGTAAGATCTAGAAAAACCGAAGTGAACTGAGTTCATGGAGGTAGGCCTAGGCCCACTGGGGCTGTAATACCAAGGAAAAAAAAGAGTACTAAGTACGACTATTGAGTACGCAGTATGAGTATGAGTTACGAGTTACGAGTATTGAGTATTCAGTATAAGTTGAAGTCTTCAGATAATCTCCGTTGAAGCGAGTTGGAGCCCAGCATTTGCCGAGAGATAGTTGAACAGCAATGGAGATACTGGAGTTTATACTATTAAGACTGTATAACTGTGAATTGTATAAGTGTAAAAGGGAAGGAGAATAAGTATTCGCTACATCCTTGATCTGTGTGTGATTATTTGTCGCGTGACACACAAAACGTGACCATGTTTTCTGTGCTGTGGTCCGACCCGAGGTTGTAGATCGGGAAACCAACATGGGGGAGCAAAGCAAAGCACATTCCCCGGATTTTTGTAAGGAATCAAGTTTGAGGAAATGGTAATAAAATATTTAACAAAGTCACACAAACTCTGAATATGAAATACTTGACTGAAACATGTCAATCATGACGAAGAAAAAGAAATATAAATGCTATCAAATTCATACAAAATTGTATCTAATATTTTTCTCTCAAGGTTAAGTCCATATATAGATGAAATTATTGGGGATCATCAGTGTGGGTTTCGACGTAACAGATCAACTACAGTTCAGATATTTTACATTCGTCAGATATTGGAGAAAAAATGGGAGTACGATGAGAAAGTACATCAGCTATTCATATACTTGAAGGAAGTCTATGTTACAGTTAGGAGGGAAGTATTGTACAATATTCTAATAGAGTTTGGGATACCCATGAAACTAGTTAGATTAATTAAAATGTGTTTAAACGAAACGTACAGTAAAGTCCGTGTAGGTAAACATTTGTCTGATATTTTTCCTATCCAGAATGGTCTAAAACTAGGAGATGCTTTTTCGCCACTCCTTTTCAACTTTGCCTTAGAATATGCAATTAGGAAGGTCCAGGAAAACCAGATGGGACTGAAACTAAACGGGACACATCAGCTGTTGGCCTACGCCAATGATGTGAATCTACTGGGTGATAATGTAGATACTGTGACAAGTTGACCCCTACTTCTCCAGCTGCACGTAGCGGTAACGCAGCGCTCGCGTAATAGGCGAGTAATCACCCCGCATCCTGGTAGCTATGCAACGCGCAACGCGCGGTGACGTCACGAGCGGAGCCGACGTTAGCCGAGTCCCCGCGACCTTGAAGCTATGCAAAGCGAATCAACAGCGGTGACGTCGCCGAGGGATATCGCGGTTGCTAAACAGCAGTCAACAACTCCGGACAGCGTGGATAGCAACACGGCACCAGACGACAATTGTCCGATCAATGCTACATAAGGAGCAGCGAAGGCTATTCACAGTCAGTCAGTCAGTCCTGGAGCTACCTACGAGTCAGTCCTCGAGCTACCTCCGACTTAGTTCCGAGTTAGCCAGCAACTAGTCAGTTGGAATGTGGGCAGTCGCCGAGTTGTACTGTACAGTAAGCCAGTCAGTGAGTTACCAACGAGTTCTCAGTTCGCAAGTTACGAGCTACAGACGCGTGTGCGATAACCAGTGATCACCAGTTATATTCGGAGTGTGTAATTCCGGGAGACTTGTATAGCTCCCGCGTTATTAATACGTGAAGACTCTTGAAGAGAGTGTTAAGAGAGTTTGTTGTAGGGTTCGTAAAGTGTAGAAACCCGTAACATTGTGATAATTAATTGTAGCCGATATTTGTAGATTGTTCAGTAAACCAATTAACGATCTCTACGGAGTATTCAGTAACGAAACACGTTACAATACCATAAAGAAAAACACACAAACTTTAATTGACGCAAGTAAAGAGGTTGGTCTAGAAGTAAACATAGAGAAAACTAAGTATATGTTACTGTCTCGTCACCAAATTACAGGGCAAAATCATGGCATAAAGATAGGAAACAGATGTTTTGAAAATGTGGCACAGTTCAGACATTTGGGAACAACGATAACAGATCGAAACCTGATTCAGGACGAAATTAAGAGGCGATTGAATTCGGGTAATGCTTGCTACCATTCAGTCCAGAACCTTTTGTCTTCTCGTCTGTTGTCCAAAAACATAAAAATTAGAATATACAAAACAATAATTTGGCCTGTGGTTCTGTATGGGCGTGAAACTTGGTATCTGACATTAAGGGAGAAACATAGACTGAGGGTGTTTGAGAACAGGGTGTTGAGGAGAATATTGGACCGAAGAGAGACAAAGTGACAGGAGGTTGGAGAAAACTGCATAATGAGGAGCTTCATAACTTGTACTCTTCTCCAAGTATAATTAAAATATTCAAGTCAAGGAGGATGAGGTGGGCAGGTCGTGTAGCACGAATGGGGGAGAAGAAGAATGCATATAGGCTATAGGTGGGAGAGCCCCAAGGAAAGAGACCACTGGGAAGACCAAGGCGTATGTGGGTGGACAATATTAAAATGGATCTTAGAGAGATAGGATGGGATGGTATGGATTGGATAGATCTTGCTCAGGATAGGGACCAGTGTATGGCTCTTGTGAACACGGTAATGAACCTTCAGGTTCTTTAAAAATCTGGGAAATTTTTGAGTAGTTGCAGAATTGGCGGCTCCTCCAGAATGGCACAGCTGCATGAGTAAGTAAGTAAGTTAGTATGCCTACTGGGTGGGGGCAAATTCAGTGTGATTTCGAACAAAGAAAAAATTCGGGATCACGTCGTGCTGTGTGGTGCCAGATTCAATTTCGTCTGCAAGATCAACGCCATTGCTTCTACTGGAGTACTGGATCCTTTTGTCCTGAGGATATCTGTCCGGAAGGGGTTGAAAGGAGATATGATCATTCGAGAAGCTGAGCTTTGCAGGCCGAAACCTGGCTGAATATGCAGGATCAGTTGTGAAAACTCGACGCTGCCTATTAGACTACTATGATGCAAGGCATCGACAAGATAATTCTATGCTCACCGTAGCAATTCGTATGAATATGTTCTCTGGTGATATCCTTCTCCCCCTTTCAAAACGTAAGCAAGTGACAACTCAGACCGCGCCATAGCTCAAGGGGTTAGTCGCTGACTTCCCACCGCGACGGCCCGGGTTTGATCCCGAGTCTGGGCAAGTGGGATTTGTGGTGGACAAAGTGGCGCTGGAGCAGATTTTCTCCGAGTACTTCGGTTTCCCCTGCCAATCTTATTTCCACCAATTGCTCTGCAATCACCCTCACCTATCATCTGGGGCTGGTACAATAGTCTAGAAGTGGCTGTAGTACAAGGGACTTAGTCCCACCGCACCAGCAATAAAAGGAAAGTGGCAAGTCAAGAGAAAGTTTATGAGTGTTGTGATGAATTCTCCTGTGGCTCTCTTGCTGGATTATTAGCCAGTGACGTTTCTTGGTTTGGCAGTTTACCCAAGAAGAGGCCACCCTTTTATCCTTCAGAACTAGTGACTTGTCCTGTGTGCAATTCTTTGTATCCTTCAGATGCTGCTGATGAAACAGATGAGGGCTATGAATCAGGACTTTCACCTAACTCTTCCAAAATCAGTCAAACGAGCAAAATACGAGTATCAGAAAATATTTCCCTCAGCAGCCAGTCAAAGCAAAGTAGGCAGAGATGCTCAGGGGTGTCAGGACATACCAGAAGTTCATGTTCCGGATTAAGTGACCGAACAAAGTTAGCTTCAAAGAGACTCAAGAGATCAGCCTAAGCGAGGGCATCACAGACACGTGTTGAAAAGATAAGAGAGGACCCATACAGCCTCACTGATGAGAGCTTGAGATCCACGAACTTTGACCCACAAGATGACTCAGCATCAGGTCTGCAGCTTTTTACAGGAAAGGATGGTACCACTGCATTGGGCTGCCATGAGATGAAGAGCCTATATCCAGCAGGAATATTTAAGCTAGTGACCATAGAGCCATACCACTAGTAACGCCCAATGGAGAAGTGGGACATTAGTTCAGACTGGACAGAATCATGAGAACACATATGTGTTCACGGAGACAGAATAAAATGGTAGTGCAAAATGTGACATGTTTTGGTGATCAGCAGAAACTGAAAACAGGCAATGAACACTATTGTGTTTGGTTAATTGTGATTTGTGTTGTGACGCTTATACTCACTGCTAGGCAACGGCCCGGCAAACAACAGAAAGACATTCATTGTTGCCTAACGGACCAGTAAACATGCCTTTTTGATAAAAAAATAGGTATATTCTATACGGTTCGCATATGTGTTTCCTATTGGACTGCTTCGAGACTGTATAAGTCTTAAATTAGGGTCCAGAGGGTTGAGAATTGAGGATTCACAAGTAAACAGATGCTGAAGAATTCATTTTGTGTATTGAAATTACAGTATTGTGTATTACAGTAATACTCAGAGTGTTATAAAGACTTGTACTTAGGACTTCTGAGAATCAAATAAATTCATTCACCAATCCAAACCCCGTCTACAAAACAGAAATACACGTGACAGTACTGCTCCTCCATTTTCTGTCATGGGGTCTTATTCTGGGGACGCGCTTCTCATCAGAGAGGATGTTATATAAGGACTATTGCTGCAAGAGTTAAATTGGATAGAAAAAAATCTCTGTCCATGGGCCTCAATGGGCTTGACACCAAGACGAACTGATTGGCGATAAACCGCCAGTCGTAAAGTAACTTTGATATTGACTTTGATTTTGACAGAAGCCAGCGCTAAACCTACAAGAAGTCAGCCTGTGAAGATGTAACGTGAGAGTTGAAGACCTTATGTGTGCTGTAGCACGGCGATACTGGGATTGTGTGATTAAGTGAGACTCTTGTAGTTCCTGTGTTATAAATCCGTGAGGACTAGTGCAGACAGGCTGAGAAGATTAGTGTGGAGTGACTGTACATTATGTAAATAAGCAATAGTGTCACGATATACGTGTAAATACAATTCCTCTTGCCTTTCAACATTGAAGGACATTGCATATAGGTAGTGTTATGGCCCAAATTTGAGATTGGAGAGGGTATGGTATTACCCAAAATTTAGAGACTTGCGAAAAGCGGTTCGCAGTCATTACAGTAAATTGTAAACACCAGGACTGGCAATTAGGTTAAGAATGTGGAAGCTCAGCAGGTCTGTGTAATCGCAGAGCAAGAGCTTGCCTCACTCGGTCACTGGATTAATCGTAAGAGACCGCATACACAGCAATAAGACGCAAGGGGTCCACCCACAACCACCCATGAGAGCCAATGAGGAGGTATTAGGAGTATTGAGGACACTGAGGGGGAGTCACCTACCCTCTGTCGTCAACGCTGAATCAGCGAATTAAAACCATAAATTAGGGAATTCGGGGGATTTGGACACGTTCTAACACACAATATTCAGTTGTCAGCCGAAGGCTCTCTTCAACATGGGTTTGACAAGTGCTGGAAGGGCCTACAGTCTTCTATGTCAAGTAAGTCTCATTTACGCATAACAGCCATGCTGCTCGATAATATCGTTGTTTAATAGTATTGGTGATAACAGTGTTGTTGAGCTATTTGAATGTGCAATCTCCAGTGGACCCAGTGAGCCCTTAGGGTAGGATAATAGATTCATGTAAAAGCCTAGGATATTAGCCAGGCAAGAAGGTTTTATAGTATATATGTTAGGGTTATGGTTAGTATGTAGGGTAAAGATAGTATATGGGAATTTGATATATAAATATAACTAAGGGTAGATTATGTAGAAGAGACC
>NW_019719365.1:80925-121444 GCF_002891405.2 Cryptotermes secundus | reverse complement strand
TCGACACGACTTGGCTGGCAGGTTGGTGACACTGCGGGGGGGGGGGGTTTGTTGCGAAGACCGCCATTTCCATCCCACCTAGGGGGGGGGGAATCGGATACCCTCCTGGTCGGAAAGAAGAATTGTACAGTTAACTAACAATCAAATACATCTTCTAGCAAGTTAATAGCAAGTAAATACATCATTTAGGACAAATGATACCAAATAATTACATCATTTAGAAACATCAGAATGACAGACCAAACCAATACACAACGTAATCACTCAATTGAAAAATGTCTCTTCGATTGCGAGACATGTGCCTTCCTGACGATCACTTCAGTATCTGAATTAGCCAACTGAACTGTTACCGGAGAAAGAAATCTTACAATCTTAAGTGGTCTAGACCACTTATAGTACAACTTGGTGGAACGCTGCTGGGACTTCGAACTTAACGGATGCGTTCTCACTAGGACCAAATCGCCCACACGAAACTCTGCTCATCTCCTCCCTGCGTCATAGCGAGCAGCAACCCTGGCGCGGGCATTTCTCAAATTATTTAAGGTCGTCTCCCAGAATTCCTCCCTACTCCTAGCATCCTTATCTAGGTCCAGTTCGGACAATTTCCATTTTAGCCCCAAGGGATGTTTCAGTTCTCGACAGAGAAACAGCGAGGCTGGAGTCGCTGCAGTCGACTCGTGCCACGCTCAGTTGAAGGCTAGAGCTAGCGAGGACAGATGTTCGTCCCAGTGCGTATCCTGGGAGTTGTGGTAGATAACTAGCGCCACTTTCAAGTTGCGGTTGAAGCGTTCAACCTGGGACGCCTGAGGATAATAAGGGGAGGTGGTAATATGGCGAATGCCCCAGGAAAAGCACAAATTGTAAAAGCTTCTCGATTTGAATACCGCAGCATTGCCCGACACAATCGACTGTGGCACTCCAAACGATGGAAAGAACTTCTCCACTAGACAGGTCTTCACGACCTCCGACGAGATTCTCCTGACTGGATACATACAGACAAATTTCGAAAATCCGTCTAACACCACCAACACGGCGATATTTCCCTTTCGACTCCTTACGATAGGACCCACAAAGTCTATGAATACACGCTCGAGAGGGCGTGTCACCACTTCACTACTATGAAGGCCCACCTTGGTATCAGGAGCCGGTTTAGCTCTCTGGCAATCCTCACATCGCCTCACAAATGCGTAAACCTCGCGCCTCATGTCTGGCCAGAAAAAAACCTTACTAATCCGGTTCAGCGTCTTCGTCATTCCTAGGTGCGCGCTCAAGTGAGAGCTATGAAAATACTCCAGCACCATAGGTCTCAATGACTCGGGCAGAAGATAGCGCCTTCCCCGACCTCGCGAAGGGTGATAAACTAAGGCGCCATTCAACAACTTGAAGTTTTTCACAGTTGAATCTCCTTGGGCTACCTTCCGATGAATATCCGTACAGAAAGGATCTTTCTTCTGATGTTCCCTGATGGACTGGAAGGCTTCGGGTAGATGTCCCAAGTTTAACCCCGAAAACGTAACTCCTTCACCCGGTTCCTCATATTGTCTCGTAAGGCAATCCGCCACGACATTAGCCTTGCCACTTATGTGGCTCACTCTAAACTTAAAGGGCGCCAGACGCAAAACCCATCGTCCAATTCTGCCCAACTCCTTGGCGTGGCGCAGCAACCATGCCAACGCTTGGTTGTCCGTGAACAGAGAAAACTCCTTATGCTCAAGGTAACTCCGATATTTCTCGCAGCCATAAATCACTGGGAGGCACTCCCTCTCGTGAATGGAATACCTACGTTCCACTACTGACAGCTGCCGACTACTATATGCAATTGGAGCCAGATCTTCACCGATCTTCTGGTGAAGAACCGCGGAAATAGCACAATCACTTGCATCGCAGATTAAGGTAAACTCCTTAGAGAAATCGGGAATTTGCAAGACTGGAGGCATGGTTAAGGCCTCCTTGAGCTGTTTAAACGCATTCTGCTGAACGTCACCCCAGACAAAGCGAGCATTCTTCCGCTTCAATGCGTGAAGAGGCTCCGCAATCTGGGAGAAACGATCAATAAATCGACCATAAAATCCCACCATACCAAGAAATCTGCGCACGGCCTTAATGTTCTTAGGAGGGGGGAACTGTCTGATAACCTCCACTCGTTCAGGCAATACCTGGATTCCTTGGCCTGACACTAGGTGTCCCAAAAAGGGAATTTCTTCTTGAGCCAAACGAAGTTTCTCTCGATTTAGCGTAAACCCAGCCTTCTCTAGCCTACGAAAAATTTCCTTTAAATGGCCTAGATGTTCTTCAAAGGAACTAGAGTAGACTACAAAATCGTCCATAAAATTATACACAAATCTATGCTTGAGGTCGCCAAACAAGGAATCGACTACTCGAGAGAGCACCTGGCAACCTACGCTTATGCCCATGGGCAGTTTCGTAAACTCGTAAAGCCCAAAAGGCGTACAGAAGGCCGTAGCCTTACGGCTCTTAGCCGACAAATCTAAGACGGAAAAGATTTTCACCTTACTGAAGTTGGCAAAGGCGAACTGGATATTTGGCATGGGAAATGCTTCAAAGAAAACCTTCTTGTTCAGTAGCCGGTAGTCCACTACCATGCGGTAGCCACCACACGGCTTCGGAACAAGAAACGCTGGACTTGCGTATTGAGAATAGCTTTTTCTCACTACCCCTTTGTCCATCAAATCTTGGATGATTTCCCTTAATGCTTGCATACGTGGAGGCGAACACTGATATGGCCTGGAGCGAACTGGAATGTTGTCACTCAAATCCAGCTGACAGACCATTTGCTTCACCGTACCCAGCCTATCGGAAAACGGCAGGAAAACTTCGCGTCAACTTCACAATTTCAGCGGAATTGTCTGACCCACTGCATAACGACCCACACAGAAGTTTCTGCAATGCGTTATAGGAACACGGGAATTCCTGCGAATTACACTTGCCAAAATCCATGGACTCAAAGTCGAACTCGCTCTCAGGCTGGAAAAGAAAATAATATTTACGGGTGGAAAAATCTATTCGCACTTGTGCGAACTTCAAGAAATCAACACCCAAAATATACGGAACGGGGCAGTCATCTAAGACTAAAAACCCAAACTTCCAGGAAAAGGAATGTAGCTTAATTCGCAACACGCAGACCACTGAGAGAACACGATTCCCCATTCGCCATCGAACATCGTTCCTCCGTTGTCTCGACGGTATAAGGCAGGTTCCATCCTTTAATAGTATGCAAGACGTGGCGTCTTATAAAGGATCGAGAGGAGCCGGAATCTAACATCGCCGGTAAACAAAAGTCCCCAATACGTACAGTCACGAAGGGAGAGGGCCGCGAATCCCTAAGAAAGAAACACAAGTCTAATTAAAAAAAAAAAAATACCAATCCAAATCTAATAACGCGCGTCGCAAGCGTTCAAGCAACGACTTGCGACCGCAGGGAGTCCTTACCGGCCAGCCAGATAGCACCAAAAGGGAATTTAGAACAGACCCAGCCGAAACCAATATTTTCCACAACAAACCTGCTGGCTGGTAACCGACCTTCCAAGTCAACTTGGTCTACACGACTGCACTGTACAAGTCTCCCCTTCACGAGAGGGTACATGGGACCACGTGACTGACGTCAGGATACTGCATAGTGGGGATGGAATCCGTCAAGGGGAAATATGATGACATCATACGTGAGCTAGCTAAACCTTAGAACCGCTCAAATTTATTGGACTGGGTTAAGCGTATTACTGGATTTTGATCTATATGACATACGCATAATCATGACCTACTCGATAACGCTACTAACTGCCACAGCAAATATGCATGCCTTTTCTGCTCGGATGAATGCGAGACAGGAACAAATGAAAGAAATAGGAAGGAACCGAACAAAAACAAACGCCACTCGAAATGCAGACCAAGATGGAAGCAAGGACACAGGTCAATAATAAGAAGTCTGAGGTATCTCTAGCTAGTCTCTTCTCCATGATGGATGCCAATCATGACAGGATGAGAGTCAGTGCCAGTGCCGGGCGAGAGGAAATGAAGGCCGAGCGAGAGGAGACGCTGTCCTGCCAGAAATGATGGAGACATGTCTGGAGTGCAAGGACCCAACCTCGGAGGAAATTGAATCCAGAGCGGAGCATCAGGAGGCCCCCAAGGAACATGTTGCAGCGAAAACTGTCGGAGGACTGAGAACCCAGTATACGGTCCGGCAGTTCGCTGCACAAGCCGAAGGGACGGACCTTAGGCAATTGTGGATCCCGAATGAAACTGGCCGTTGCCGGCAGGAGTGACACGGCGCAAGGGACACGGTCGTCAAGGACAAGGCCAGGACAAATACGGCAAGCACAATTCCTAAAGGACGGACGTTCGGGAAGAAATGGCGGCCAGAACCGCAAAGCATCAAGAGAATGAGGATACAGAGCTTAAAGAAGCAACCACTGCACTTCCTAGGAGCAACAGGACATCTGGGAGAATGTTCCAGAAAACCATCAGGCCAGAGATCGCGAAGGGAATAGCCGGATGTTTTTTCGGGTTAGGGAAAATCACGGACTGGACATTATTGAGGGATCGGCCCCCTCCGAAACAAAAGAAGAGTTTACTCCCAGTTTAACTTAAGAAAAGCTGGAAATACGGGAGCACGGGTCATTCTGGATAGCTTTTCCCNAGTCTTCTTGGATTTGGCACCGTGTATATGTGGTGTTAACCGACGTTTCGGAGGAATGTATCGCCTCCATCTTCAGGGTAGAAGAAAAAATATAAGAAATCTGCAAGCGAAGAGACCGTTCTGCTTTTACCGGTTCTCAGGTCTCTTCGCTTGCAGATTTCTTATATTTTTTCTTCTACCCTGAAGATGGAGGCGATACATTCCTCCGAAACGTCGGTTAACACCACATATACACGGTGCCAAATCCAAGAAGACTGCTTTCTTCAACCTCATAGTAATACGCAACCAACAACAGAGTAAGCGCATATTTAGGTAACGTCTGCATGTACATGCATGTGCCACACTCGTGCTCTGCTGCAAGCGGTACACCTTCCAGTAGCTTTGCCAGATCACGTAGGAGGAAAGCTCGGTAGTGACCGTCTGTAAGCCGGTGTGGTAAAACATGCGGCTTTCCCAAGAATTACCAACAATCGCTGCCCACATATTAATTTTGAATTGCTCCTGGTGCCAGCATAACATTCTTTCAACTATAACTCATAAATCAAATGTTTCCGGATACATGTTGGTAAGGACATTTTGTCTTGTTCTGGCATGCGGAACTTGTGCCCACAATTTGTCCGCAATTTCAAGTACATCTTGTATATACATGTGCACTTTAAATTGAGATAAAAGGCAAAGCTATCCCTGTAGCGGGCCATGAAGGTCCCTAGGACGGTGAGACGTCGAGGCTCCCACATCTTCTAGACAATCGGCTCACAAATGACGGTAGTGTTGCCAGCCTTAATCGCCGGCCGCCGCTTACCGCCAAGGAAGATTCCTGGTACTCATTTCTGTTAGAGGCTGAGTCGACCCCAGGGTTATATTGTGGCCTGAAAGATTAGGCCAATTGATAATACTCAGTGGCCTCATTGGGAATCGAATTCGCGACCGTCCGGCTTGTAGCATAGTGCCTCAACCAAATACTCTACCCCGTGCCCCCATTTCTGTATTTCAAGAAGGGATAAAGAAATTTGGTTTTGGTCCAAGTGTCTCTCCCGGGCACATGTACAGACAGACAGACAGACAGACCTTGCATTGATTTTGTGCGTCTAGTGGGAGTAATCTGACAGGTATTCCAGTCGAAATGATAACAAATTACTTTGTATCGGCGAGAACCTGACTTCTGTGGGGACGTCCGTGTCCCTCCACATCTTGCCATGTATCCGTGTGTATCTCTATCATTTGTAGGATTCACTAGAATTACAGCTGTAGTAATAAGAAGCACCCAGAGGCGAAGACGGGTAATGTCTTACCAGCGTGACATCATCAGGCCTTGTGGTGATACTGGAAAAACAACGAAATCGATCCTGCAACTACTTGAAACGACACGTACATACGCAATGTTACCTGGATGCATTAATGTGCAAGAGCGGCATAAGTGATCTCACACTACAACGTTCGTGACGTCATGTAACCTGATACAGGTTTACCTAAGTTTCGGAGGAATGCGTGGCCTCAATTTGCAGCATGAACTTCCGAAATATCGGTACACATCCAGCAGACGTGTGGTGTCACATCCTACATGACAACAATCTTCATTCGTCGCTGTGAGAACAGTAGATACCATTTTAGTTATCTTGAACGGCCCAAAGGATTTGTTGCCCTGACCACGCAACACCCTCTATCCGCAAAGTTGACACTAAACTTCGCCGACAAGCGACGGTCGCTCTGTCGGTATGGTTCGCTTGCGGACTGAAACCATGGAGTTTGTTCTCCACCGCATTTTGATTTGGAGACTTCATTTTGAGTCATGATAACCTTGTTAGTAAGGTCGTGTCATAGCTCAGGCCGCCTTGCCACAGCGGCGGCCCGTGTTCGAGCTTAGGTCAGGTCATGTGGGATTTGTGGTGAACAAAATGGCATTAGAGAAGGTTTTGTCCGTGTACTGAGATTTCCTCTGCCAATTCTCATTCCACCGACTGCTCCACTCTCATCTTCACCTATCATCCGAGGCTGGTACAGTAGGCCAGTGAGTGGCCGACGTACCAAGTGAACTCACTCTTACCCCACCCTCACGCAAGTAAAAAAAGGATACTTCATATAGAATGGGGTTTGATTCCCGACAGGGGCATTATTTTCCATTATGTGCGGATCACTTCCGTATCCAGTGAGTGCGAGTTCTTCGCTGCTGGTGCAAAGCGGCTCGGGCTTGTACATAGCTACCTACACCCACAAAAACACCATAGTTACGAATATATGGATAATTGACTTGTGGAAGGGAGCGTTCCACCCACTTCCTTCTCCTGACCTTAATTGCTTCACTTTTCCAAAAGTTGAGATAAAGATTTGTAGAATCGTTAACGGTTGCCACTGTTCGTTGCGAGACAATTTAGAAACTTTTGGTTACTCAGTGGTTATTATGATTTGGCCGTCTTTGGTTATTTCCAATTTCGCGAGTTCCCTTTTCTTTATTTTCTTTCCTTTTGTCACTTTCTGCACGTTATTATGCCGAAAGCACACCTCGTTTCCTGCGAAACTTAGGAATTTATCTAAGGAATTATAAAGTAAGAAAAATAATTTGTTTTGATGAGAACATTTTTTGAGTTCAAGGACCAATGGAAAGACAATTTTATGGGCAGAAACAAGAATCGCATATGACGTTTTGGAATAGAAAATTGTATCCAATTTTACTGGAATTGTTAAATTGTAGACGGAAAGTATAAGGAGGCTACATGGTGAAGATTTTAACTGAATTAAACTGAGTAAGTGCAGTGTAAGTTGAGCGCTACTTTCCTTGTGATTAAAACTACTGATCCTGAAACATCAGATTTTGTAATCTAAGATGTGCTCGGAATTTTAAGAAAACATCAATGATGACACGTGACAGGATCATATAAATTAAATGGGCTGGGAACTGAATTGGACATTCAAAGGTAAATATAATCTGATAAATATTAGTTATATATAGGGGGGCAGAAGGTCACGGGTTCGAGTCCCAATGAGGTGGATTTTTTCAATTGACCTAATCTTTTCTGCCGCAGTATAGCCCTGGGGTCGACTCAACCCCTAAAAAGAAATGAGTACCAGAAATCTTCATCGGGCGTAAAGGGCGGTCTGCGAGTAAGGCTGGCAACCTCACTGCCATCTGTGAGCCGACTGCCTAGAGAAAATGTGGGAGCCTCAACGTCTCACAGCACTATAGTTCTTCACGGCCTGTTTCAAGAATAGCTTTAGCTTAGTTATATATGTCTTTCTTGCATGCCTCTTACAAGAGAATGGAGATTGTGCTACATGTCTGTTGGAATGCTGACCTTCGGTGGGAAAATGTGACAGTTGTCGTTTACCTTAATGTTGGATACATATTGCGCAGAATTAATATTGTTGCTAGTTTTTGTAACAACTTTCTGAAGCAGGAAATAATATAAATCTTCCTAACTTGAATAATTAATTAACTGTCAATACAGTGTCTGAATTACTGTCTGCGCATAATTAACGTTGTAACTTCACAAGCAACTTAATAAATTACTGCGTTTTCAGTCTCCGAACTGACTGTCTAATAACCTGACAAGCTAAATACGCGTATGTAGGAACAACTGGACAAGTAAGTAAACGGCCAATTAACTGATTACTTCTGCGGAGGGCTACCATGTTATAACAAGATGGATTACTTCCTACTGAAACTCTTACAGGAATATTGCAATAAAAGTGCTGTACTAATTTACAATTGTAATTTTTAACTGAATATTCACTCGGTAGGAATTGAATTTGTATTACAAAATTAAACCTTTAAACTCCAGTGGTTACTATACATACCGTCTTGTTCAACAAATTAAATTCTGCATTCTGCCAGCAAGTGTATCTTTATATGGTGCTTATGATGAACAACGTATCTTTTCCTAAATAGAATCAATACGATGATCTTCGAAGAGTGGAGTAAATGTGTTTCCTGTGAGGTACGACCTAAAACTATATTTATTTCTTACAAGAAATTCAGCCTTTTTTCACGTGTGGAGGCGGTTTCGAACACCTCCACCGTAGCCCTCTGGGTCGTAGGAGGCGACGGAAAGGGAACCCGGTGCCTGGGGGTATAACTGGGCCACCCTGTTCCTGGGGGCCTTAAATAAGAGGACTTGGCCCTCCAGGTTGGGGGAGTCTCGAATCTGAGACGGCAAAATGTGGTCATAAGTCCTGCAGCACTCGGACCAGAGAATGACTTCCCTGGTGAGGACCAGCAGAGATTTTAAACGAGAGACCCGCAGTCTCGTCAGAGAGGGCGCCCCACATCAAGAAACCAACAACTTTCTGACACTAACAAAAATCTGATCTTGGGCCCCAGATGGGACTTGACACCAAGCAGGCTGGCCGACTGATCGTTGGTCATAACATAAATTCGATTTTGGCTTTGAATGACTAAGATGCCGTTGTAGTAGAAGATATGGAAATTAGATATGATCTGCTTTGCAAAGCCTGTACTGACAGAGGATTCGCATATAGTGCAAAAGGAAGAATTTTCAATAACATGTCACATATGCGATACATACATTTTGCAAAAGGGCAAGTACATGTATGCTCACAAGAGATAAACAAATCTTCTCGTCAGAGAGGATGTCATATAAGGACTATGAACGCAAGGGTTCAGTTACAAAAAGTTTGTGATCGTGTGCCACAAGGGGATTGGCTCAAAGAAGAGCTGAGTGACTGTAATCCGCAAGTCATAAAGTAACTCTGAGTCTTTAAACAGAGAGTTCTGAAAGCTCACAGTGCCGTCAGAGGGTAAAATTTTATGGTGAGTCCCATGGGACTCGTAACCAAGAATCACTGTGCTGGCGAGGACCAATAACAATTTAGCAGTCACTGAGTCATTCTTTTTTAACTGGTTGAGAGATCAATCAACTGGCCCGCAGAGAGAAGTTTATGAGTCTTACGGCGTTTTTTTGTGTGATATAGCGCCGTGTAGTCTGGTATATAGATGCTAATATATCGGAAGTACCTGTTACTTTCTCCTTTTACGTTATCCTGCTCTCTCGATAGAGGCAGCAATTTCCTGCGAAACGCCATTCCCACCTACTGGACTACATAACGTAACTTCCCAGAAGACTTTTGTCTCGACTTATTGTCGGTCCTAAGTAAATGACTGAACGAATTGTCGTACTGACTAATTATCTGATTAACTTCCTGATGGACTGACCGATTAAAATTAAAAAAGAAAAATAGTCTGCTCCATGAGTAGTTGATAATGCCTCTCTGAAATCTAATCAAATATTCAAAAAAATTCTTTTGCTATGAAATCGGACGAAATATCACAATTGAATGGCTGCACTATCGGTAAGGTAAAGGCAAATGCGAAGCCCTCTCACTGTTTGCTTAACTAAGTACTGCCCCATGAAGATATATTAAGGAGTGGAGCTCGACACTAGATGGAGGTGAACTGTCAGCTTCAGGCTCTGATCGCTTTATCAGGGAATAGAGCTCCCAGTAGCCATTGGATAGGAGACTGCGTGGGCCACAGTGCCCCTTCGGAAGGTATGAAAAATAAAATAAAAATCTCCCCTTCCGGGAATCTAACCTTGTTTTCCCAGTCCGTAGCCTTCGCATTACCGAATGAGCTACATAGGCTTCCTCGCATTGTCGGTAAAGATTTGCTTAATAATTGAAGAGTTCTGCCTTATGGGATATAACGCCGTGTGTTTCGGTGAAAGCCAAGTGACATTTTAGTTCGCCTGCTTCTTCAAGATTGAAAAAGTAAGACATAAACCAGCATGAAGCAGACAGCCTGACAGAACCGAGTAGATCTCATTACTGTGATCGCACTTCTTGCAGTGCGTTTGAATTTAACATGTCATTACAGAGCCTGACTATATTCACGAAGTTTTGCGAGGTACTTTGATTGAAAAACACTCGTACGCGTAACATGGCCAATTTAAAGCGAGGCATTAAATAAATGAGGATTTACACAAAATTGAGATTTTGTCTTATTGCGTAATTTTGTAAATACTTCCTTAATCTATATACTCTATTTCTCGCATTCATGTACACATGTACCTGTTGCTAGGGAACGGCTTTGCAAACAAGCCCGCAAGAAATACGCAACCAAAAATAGAGTAGACCAATTTGTAGGCTAAAACCGTAAAACAAACATGCAGCAATAGAACCGATGTCGCAAGAGGTGTTTCCACTGTGTGTTCACATATATCCATTGCTAGGAAACGGATGTGTTTTCTGTTCTGTGGTCCGACCCGAGGCTCTATAACGCAATTTGCACATGGCTTTCAGACTTCAGTATGTATATGATTATATAACAAAATTATGCAAGCAACAAGCAGAAGTCATACAAAATCATGAAAATACAAATGTTCGCAACATTGGACAAGACAAAGCCCGACACAGGAAATATAAGAGGCTTAAACTTGGCGGCGGTCAAGCAAACGACCGTTCAATTGACTGGACTGCTGTTGTAGCTGGAGCTACTAATCGTGATCAGCTGTACTGAGCCTGGACTGACAGAGGCCTTGTATGTTTTGTATATCACTCACTCATGGAGCTGAGCCCTTCTTGAGAAGCCGCCAATTTTGCAGCTACTCAAGAATGTTAAAAAAGCTCTCCACTGTATATTTATAATGCCATGAAAAATGCAAATTTTATATACTGACAACAAACTTATTACTGCTGACTGTGACTCTGGCAATCGGCAGACCCTCTCGTCAGAGAGCGCCCCACATCAACAAGCTTGCAACTGTCTGGCAGTAAAAGGATCTGGTCGTAAGCCCCAGATGAATGCCTTATTCCAAGACAGAACGACTCCCGTGGAGTGTCTACTCGGAAGAAGTTGACAGTGTGATTTGTGAACTGTCGTAACTAGTTGTATAAATATCCAATAAATTCGATCATCAAATTCAAAAACCCGTCTTATTAGTCACTCAAATCTCGGATACATGACAATATTTAAGAACAAGTGACGTGGTATAGCAATAGCCTGCAGATGAATGTAAGGCCGCTTCTTAAACACTGACCACGTACCAATTAGTATAAAAGTCAGCGTCCATTCTTTTGGTTTCCACATTTTTTCGAGGGAAAGTAACGGTAAGTCTGTATCACGATGCCGCGGGCCGTACTTTGCGAACCCCAGCTGTTTATGTTGAATGTAACACTGGCCAGCACCTGTAATGCGGCCGCTCTGTGGTCACCAGCGGCCAGCAACATGGCGGTGCCCGCAGGCAGAATAGAACTCAGAGGGAGCCTGTGCAACAGTGAGCTATAGGACTCTTGTTGTTGTCGCACTGTCGCTGCCAGGAGACGCTGTCTAATTCGTCTGTAAGCTGACACGTTGTCATTGACAGTCTGCCAAGCATAAAGGTATTTCTTTTCGTAAACTTTATATACTCAGTAAATTAAGAGCAATGGATCTTCCTGACTTTCTTTATCCGTTATTGAAGACAACGATTGTATTATATCTTGCAAAATTAAGCTGGACCAAAGTTCAGTTCAATTTAGTTCCTTTAAATAGCTTACGGGCAGGTTACCTTTCTTTAGGCAACTCTGTAGGGCTACGGAGAACACGGGATGTGGCATCAGTAGTGACATCTGTCCACTCAAATATTCACTCTCTAAAGATCCAGCAAAAGAGAGAGAGAGAGAGAGAAGTGAAAATGGAGGGCCGAGTGTGCGAGACCTTATACTTGAAGGAAAGGGGACAAATATGTTCCGGCTTTGCAGGTTCCCAGGCAGTGCACGCTCGTGCTATTGGTGTACGTATATTTGTGGGAGGGCAAAGCTCTAGGAAGTGAAAAGGGTAAAGCGTTAGGATATCGAATTTGTTATGAACATTTGTTTGTTATTTTATTGCGTATTATCGGAATTGTTTTTATATTAAGATTGGAAGGGCTACATTAATGGAAAAATTCTTCTAAATAATGTTATAATTCAGTCCGTACCTCAAAGGAAATACATTACGCCTCTACAAAGACCAACTGGTTATTGTTGTTTATGGGGAAGAATTACTGTTCATTGTGAGAACCATACGGAACTCATAAAGACAACATGTAGGCAGAACTCAAAGTTATGCTATGTTAAAGCAAATGGTACATGTAAAACCCATAGGCTTTAAAAATTTGATGCTGATCTTGCGCAAGAGCGCATCTAATGTTCTCACATGCCTGTGAGACCACATGATTTTAGTGGAACGTAAGTAAAAAAGTAAAGGTATCCCTGTAACAGATCATGGAGGCCCATAGGGTTGTGAGATATTGAGGTTCCCGCATTTTCTCGAGACAATCGCAGATGGACGTAAGATTGCCAGCCTTACGCGCCGGCCGCTCTTTAACCCCAGGAAGATTCCTGGTGCACATTTCTGTCAGAGGCGGAGTCGACCCCAGGGCCATAGTGTGCCTGGAAAGATTAGGTCAATTAAAAAAGTTCACCTCATCGAGATTCGATCCCGCAACCTTCCGGCTTGTAGTATAGTGCCTCAATCAATTATGCTACCGCGTGCCCCATATGGTTTTTAGTGACTTGTCATTTTTCAACGTGCAGTCCTTTAATTTTTGTGCAGAAATGAAACTTAGTTGTGGACAACATCACGTGTAGAAAGATACGTACATGCCATTGTCATCCATCACAGCAGCTAAGAACTCAGCATATCTGGCGTCAGAGAACTGGCCAAGAACAGATGGATATTGCTCTCGCATCCATAGCGCAGACCGGAATTGGCCACCTCAAACTAAGTCTCTTTCAGGCCCTCAGAAATCACATAAACAAATTAACAAACTCCGTGGCCTGTAGTCCGCAAGCGAATTATACCAACCAATCGATCGCCGCTTGTCGGCGAAGTTAGTGCCAACTTTAGCGGATAGAGTGTCGCGTAGACAGGGCAACGGATCCCCACGGCCGGTAATTTCGGTTTCCTAGACCGGAGCTGCTGTTTCTTTGAAATAGGCCCTCAATTATCCTCACGAGGCTGAGTGGACCCCGTTCCAGACCCACTATTCCTCAGAAAATCTGGTAACGCTGGGAATCGGAACCCGGGACCTCTGGATCTGTAGCGCTGACCGCTTTGCGTGGATGTTTAGAGAATGTCGCAGAGCAGTGCTACACTATGCCTAGGTCGTCTGCTCTTCACGCTATCGGCCCCTTGTGCTTTAGTGTGCAATAAGTTTGCTCATAGCTTTTGATACGATCTTCGTAAATTAAATATTGTCCTAGACCATCCCAAGAACACAACTGGCTATTAGCTATCCTAACTGGTAACTTTCTTATTTTCATCAGTCCTATCCAGCCAAATGTTTGGATAGTACCTTAAAATAAGCCACAATCGCTTCCTCCTATTTCTTATTAAATTCATTATTCACTAATCCTCCTTTTATTCGCATTATAATTCCAATTAATAGAAGCTTTATAGAACTAATCTAAGTAATTGAGAACGTCATTAAATAAGTCAAGAATAAAGAAGATCTATTCCTTACGCGGTTATCTGCAATTTTCGACTCATGAGATCATTCTGCCATAAACCTCACCTCAAGGTCACGTGTGTCATTGGCTAAAACGGGGGTTTGGATTGGTGAATTGGTTTATTGGATCTTCACTAGTCGTAACTACAATTGGTTCTTACGCTCCCAATATCGATATACTACAGGACAAGTGACGTCACACACTAAGTCTTCAAATTCTTCTTCCGGTCACACTGCTGTTCCCTTGGAACTTCGGAACTCAAGTGAAGTCAATTCCAATTCCAATTTTCACTCATATCTTCTCGGAACGGACCATGCACAGAAAACACAGTTCTACTGTTGCACAGCGCATACCACACAGGAAAACGTCACGTAATAACTATCTCGCTAGTCCATTGGCTCGCTGACTGTTGCTTAACAACGAGCTACAAACATTCGTCCTATTGTTGCGTGACTGTTGCCAAACTGTACAATTTACAATAATCACTCGAAAGTCAATATTCAAACGGAGGCTTAACTCAGACCACCCAACATCAGTGCTCATGGCCGTGTGAGTTTCGGAACAGGTCTTTAACAGCATCATACTCATCAGCACCATAAATCGATGTAGCCTTCTCTGTAAGTTCTAAAAGTAAAGCTGTCCCTGTGCTTAACTAATTAAGCACTGCGCCATGAAGACGTACGTAGCACTGGATGTATAGATCCACATTGACTTGACCTCGGCACTAGTTGGAGGCGAGTGGGCGGCTTCACGCCCCGGCAGCTTTACGCCCGGCATAATGGCCCCCGGTATGCACGGGATTGGAGGTTGGGTGAACCCCAGAGCCGGTCTAAACAACATGGAGGAGTGAAAATTCTTGACCCTACCGGGACTCGAACTCTGAACACCTCGGTCGTCCAGCCCGTAGCCACTTGCTATACCGACTGAGCTATCCCGGTTACACTTTCTGTATGTTCTGTTATCGATTTTATTATTGAACTCCATGTCACTAATACGTAAGGATTCTTTAATAGACACATAAAAGTGCCGCGACTCCTATGTACATAAATTGTTACCCCAGTGCACTTCTTGACTCGAAGTGTAATGAACCTTATGCAGGTTCTTACTGCATCTTCTCTTTCTGATTTTGACTGATTAGGCTTTCTGGTTTCATCCCATTCAGAAGTAATTCTTAAATTATTAATCTTAAAGACAGTCGATATGGATTTACTGTATATTAGTATATTATATTAGTATATATTAGGTTATTAGAATTCTGATACATATGTCTCGAGTAATGTATATAGATTTCAAATATAATTTCAAGTGAGCATACTTCTCTCCCCCAAATGGGGTCTACGTTATTTTATTTTCCTTTCTGTTGCAGAGCCCGAGGGAACTAACCCACAACCGCTAGATCCCATCGTTGTTCACGCAAACACTGTCATTTCGTTTCAGACTTGTCCTGCTTTCGAAGTGTTACACATGCTTGCCATCCGAGTAGCTTCTTTCGGAAGAGAATGGTTCAGGGAAAGGGTGGATAACCTCGTTATGGCGACGGACAACTAGGAGAAGCTTGTAGCTCGTTTGAATCTACAAACCTTCAGCGAACCCTTCACAAGTTTCCGTGTTTTAACGCGCATCCGTTGAACAATTTGACGGATCAACTTTGCACACTCACTGACAGACAAATGTACCACGTTCTTATTATGGAGTTTTGTTTTGAGCTGAGATAAAGCATTAAAGTACATTCGAGTCTCTGGAATATTCTTCCCTACATGTCCATAATTTCACTATTTATGGGTGAGACTATAGACGGGGTGAATGAATTTATTGACCACTTGTATACACCACTTTGCAGTTCGCTGACACGCACAGACTAGTGTCCTCTGTCTACTACAGTCTCCACTAGCCGTTTCCAGGTAACAGCTTCGACTGAGGGAGATTCTTCAGCTTCCCGCACTCAGCCGCCCTTGCAGAACACTTCTCAACTGACAAATCAACTAACTGGCCCCAGGCTGGCGGCCATTTCATACCAACCTCTTCACAGGCTGTCCATTTGACAACTGAACTGTCACTCTCCAGCCAGCTACTTCACGTCACTTCACTCAGCTGAATTGCTGACGACTGCAGCTTGGCTGGTGTCCTCGTTATATAACCCCGGGGCGGACTCACAAGAATACACTGCCTTCAACACTTCGTCTATTGTTGTTATGGACCGTTACCTGAAGTCAGCCTGTGAAGATTTAACGTGTGATTTCAAGACTTTGTGTGTGCTATAGCACAGTGACATTGGGGGTGAGATTAGTGAGACCTTTATAGCTCCTGTGTTGTAAATCCGTGAAGACTAGTGCAGGGAGACTGAGAAGATTAGTGTGGAGTGACTGTAAATTGTGTTAATCAGCAGTAATGTTATAATTATTTGAAGTTACAACCTGTAATTATCCGATAAATCCAATTACCAGTCAAAACCCGCGTATTAGTCACTGTGACACGTGACATTGTATTAATCTTACGTTAAAATTCTCATCATTACAGTTTCATGTTATAACAAGATAATTTTCCTCACGATATGTAGCTTTGGATTCATGTCACTTTATTACATACGCAAGAGCTGACATGTACCAAACTGAACATACTGTACAAGATCAATTTCTCGCCACTGTCTTGTATTGAAATATGCACAAAATCGCATCACCCTGTATGAAGCAAAGCTTTGGTTTCTTTAGACTGTAGCTCAATAGGCTAGCATGCGCGGTGCCTTGGTCTGTACATTCAGAGCTGTTCACGCTGAAGTCTGTAATTTGTCCGAGGAAGGAGTGTCCCGCTAGGGAGGCCATTGCACGTAGATTTCACCTCTAAAACGTGCCTTATATCAGCTGCAAGGACACTGTTGTTAAGATCGATAACTGGGTCCCGCTTCGGACTGACTATGCATTCATCATCTTGCAAATACTGAACTGTTCTTTGTTCAAGTAATTGGGGAAGTGTAATCTTGTCACGTAAGTGGAGGAAAATGTGTTCCATTACATGTTGTAGCCTACTTTAATTACTTAAGGAAAGAAATTAGGGATAGGAACTAATCGTACCATCTTTGTTTGTGTTCTTTCAGTTTTTGAACTGGCTGAATTAAAACATATTAGTAAGACTTTTATGATATTGGAAGTTACACAAACGTACTCCACAGTTTCCTACAAACGGTAATTACAACAAGGCGGACTCACAAACTTGTGAGGCGAGAGCCTCTTCATTCCGAGACCCTTATAGTGTGTGGATATTCGAAATGATTTGTAATAATTGTTAAGGATCTTTTGGTAGGCACTGAAAATTTTGAATCACAAGATTCAAACATTTATACGCGAAAACGCAAATACACTCGTTGAATGGAAATGTTGGGCTCCATTCACAGTGCTAAGGCTAATTTTCATGTTCTATAGTGCTCTTAATTAAAAATGTATCGAATATAAATAAGTTTTTGTGGTAATTACTAAAATTTGATTGAGATTGTGCTCTGTTGGAAAATGGGAACATTAATATTTATAAATGTTGTTTGATGATTAACATTATCTCTTTCGTAAAAATCTGCAGTTCTGGGAAGTAATGAAAGTCAGTTTGATGCACTGAGGCAAAACTCTGTTGCATATACGAGTATACTCGTACCTAATACAGATCTAATTCCGATTGGATACAGAATGGACGAATATAAGGAGATCATAGGCCGAGGTACAATATGTGGGTACCATGCCGAAAATATAGTCCTTTATTAAAATTTTAGTTAGGCCGCGCCGTAGCTCAAGCGGTTAGTCGCTGGCTCCCACCAGGGCGGCCCGGGTTCGATCCCGACTCAGGTCAAGTGGGATTTGTTGTGGACAAAGTGGCGCTGGGGCAGGTTTTCTCAGAGTACTTCGGTTTCCCTGCCAATCTTCATTCCACTAATTGCTCCACAATCACCCTCACCGATCATCTAGGGCTGGTACAATAGGCCAGAAGTGGCCGCAGTACAAGGGACTTAGTCCCACCCCACTAGCAACAAACAAATTTTAGTTTACACAAGACTAGCAATGCACACGCGTAAGTGGTCTTACAGGGTCCCACATGTTCAGGCTACAGAGGTAAGAACGTGTTATGCGCCCACAATCACACTACGGTGTGCTGCACAATATTATCGCGCTCCTCTGTCAGTGCACATGCAAGCCGTCAAGTGGCGCATCCTTCGGCATTCCAGTGAAATAGTTGCAACTGACGGGAAAGTTGACATCATATTACATTTTTCATTTGAGTGCACAGGAGGAAAGGTAGGTAATTTCTGCTTATTCTTTAACTTGCATTTCGCTCTTAGGAGCAGGATCAAGGAATGCTGGAAAATCCCTGGTCTATAATGTCCCTGAGACAAGGAAGAGAGAGAATAGAAATGGTTTGGACCATCTATAGCGATGAGTGGGGAGATGACAGTATCCTTGATTGTACTGTTCTACTCTCTCTTCTGAAAACAATTTGCATGAATTCCTGCAGAATAATTGTTACATATTCTCAAAAATACAAGCAGTTTTCGACCTGTTGTCTCCCCCCCCCAAAAAAAAACAGAAATATCTTAATCTGACGGACCGAGCGGAATTTGACTCCTCATAGGCCGGATGACGGCTCGCTTGATATAGCTACAGAAACACTTTCCGGGCTGGTTCGCTTTTATGCACTGGCATATGTTTCTGGACATCTCCGCAGGATTCCTTCTCGTTCTGCTGGCTTTGCGATGGGTGTCAACTAGAACAGGCCGGCGGAAGGCGAGCACAATAAATGTGCACATACAAAAGGAAGTTACAACTTACACTCAGTAGAGAGTCCGTGAACCGATATACTCCTACATAAAATCGAGATTTCGTTAACTTGTTTTGTTTTCAATCATAATCTGAACTTAATTATTAAATTACTTTCCTTAATTTTTAAAAAATAGAAGTAGGTTGATGGAATCACTTTGCTCTTGTTGTGTCCGTATGTCTATGTGTATATCCCCGCCATTAATTTTCAATGCCTGAAATATTTTTTATGAAATTTGGTATGTATATCATGACACCTGAGCCCATCTCAACGGCGTACTTTATAAATCGCTCCCATCAGTCTATGTGTATATCAGTATCGTTGCTAGGCAACGGCTCGCTTAAAATATTACCACAGCAACCAATAAACACACTACAATAGAGGAAATATTTTTTTTATTGCCAGTGAGATGGGACTAAGTCCCTTGTACTGCGGCCACTTCTGGCCTATTGTACCAGCCCCAGATGATAGGTGAGGGTGATTGTGGAGCAACTGGTGGAATGAGGATTGGCAGGGAAAACCGAAGTACTCGGAGAAAACCTGCCCCAGCGCCACTTTGTCCACCACAGATCCCACTTGACCAGACCTGGGATGGAACCTGGGCCGCCGCGATGGGAAGCCAGCGACTAACAGCTTGATCTATGGCGCGGCCTGGAGGAAATATTGGAGGCGTCGTTTTATATGCGGTCAGTGCCGTACGAAAGAAACGTAGGCGATTCACTCTTCCCAGAACCTTTTCTTTATTAACACACACACACACAGATGTATATAAGTGGAACTAAGAATAATGACCGAGTTGGCAATTATTGTGTTGCTTTATCTCTACAAGTTTACCGAAACCGTCGTCGAAAATTTTCAAGACAGCTTTCTAGCGCCAGCATGGGTTTTCCGGTACACCTTGACGAGGCTGGCAGCGCTAATTTCACATATCCTTTTTTATGATAGCCTATTGGGATTTATGTCCTGGCCAGTACGGAGACCGGAGGTTCATCCGTAATGTCTCAAATAAAGGCACGTCCACATTACTCGAGCTCGTGCTCGCCAGGCTTGTGCTCGTCGGAGACGCGTCTGGCTTTTACTTGTGCTCGTAAATCTTCGTCCACACTACTTCAGTTGCTCGCCAGGCTTCGGCGCGTGAGGGTCCGTATATTTACTCGTAGTGTGTATAGGCTGTAGTCGTATTTAAATTTATTGGCTATAGATTTCAAATTAAAGATTAAAAATTTGATTGTCTCGTGACTTGTCATATCGTCCACATTACTCGCGAGCAAAGCGAGTCACACGAGCACGAGTAATGTGGACGCGCCTTAACATACAGCCCGTTGAAATTTGAACGCGAATTTGTTTAATGCAAACTTATTCAAAAGTACCTTCTTCTGATTTCTTGTTCTTTTCCTTCTCCTCCTTTACCACCAGTTATTCTTCATCTTCTCGTTTCTTTTCCTCTTCCATCGTGCACCTCTTAAGCTCCTTTTCCCCCGTAATTTTACGTTTTCTTTCTTCTTCTTTCTTCTACGTCTCCCCTACAAACCCCATTGATCCCTCTTCCTCCTTCCCTTTCATCATAATCTTATTTTCTTTTTCCTCACTTTATAATTATCCTCTTTCTAATTTATTCCCTTTCAACATCCTTTCTCTTCACTTCTACCTCTTTTCTCTCAACTCCGCTTCACTAGCTCCTGTTCCTCATTTTGCTCTGACCTGCCCATCGGCTGCCTATCTCCGAGGGGCGACAGAAGTGGAAGCAGTACTCAGACACCGCTCTGCTGCTGAAGAAGCGTGTCTTGATGATAAATGTGCGTTTCATCTCTTCACTCCTAGAAGGAAACTGGTCAAACAAACCTCGTATTGAAATGCGATTTATGTGCGTGAAACTCCTGATGTCTGCTTCATTTTACCTTTTGCATTGTCATATGGAGACAACGGAGTGAGAGTGTGCACATCTACATGTTCATACAGTGTTTACTTAAGTGGTAATTCTTGCTTATAATTAGTGAAAGATGTTGTTAATATTTCAAGAAAAAACTACATAATACTACCAGGACAAGACAGAAATAAAGGCAGAGAGTGGACAAATATAGGATAATTCGAGTGAATGGAACTTTAAGAGCACTTTTATCACTAAGTATGCTCTATAATGTACAATGTTGTTCTTCTCCTTTGGAAATTGTTAGCCTTCGAATTGCTACTCCGTATATAAACAATATTCCATGCTCTATCTATGCTAACCTCCTACATGCGTTTCGGCTGTTAATGCTCTTCGTAGAGACCTTCATGTATTTGGACCTAAAATGGTTTCTCTTAATCATATTCTACAGGGGTAGTTCTTAATTTATTAGTATATTGTGACATATGGGCCATTTCTGTTACAATAAAGGATTTCCCGTGATCATTCTAGCTGCAAACCGACTATAGGCAACAACAGGGGAACTCCCGTTTCTATGAGACGGCTAGTAAACATCTTCCCCTTTAACAACGTGAAAAGAATAGGGAATCCATTGTTATGAGATACGTGTTGTGACTGGTTACTACGTTAAGCAACTATTCTGAATGGAAGAGTATTTCTATGTTTCCAAACCTCCGTATATATACGATTATAGAACAAAATTATGCAGGCAAAAACAGAAGTCATACAAAATCACGAAAATGTAAATGTTCGCAACATTGGACAAGGCGAAACCCTACATGGGAAATATAAGAGGCTTAAACTTGACGGCGTTCAAGCATATGGCCGTTCAAGTGACTAGACTGCTGTTGTAGCAGGAGCTACTAAGGATAGGTCATGACCTGCTGTACTGAGCCTGTGAGCCTGCACTGACAGAGGCCTTGCATATGTTGTATATACTTGCATTAAATAACAAAATATAAATTTTACATACTGAAAACTGACTTATTACTGTTGACTGTGGCTCTGGCAAACGACAGACCCGTCTTCTCGTCAGAGAGAGCAGCCCACATCAACAAACCTGCAACTGTCTGACAATAATAAATATCTGGTCGTAAGGCCCAGATGAGTGCCTTATTCCAAGACTGACTGGCCGACTGACCGTCGGTCCTAACGTAATTTTGACTTTGGCTCTGTAGGATTAGAGCGACTTGGAACTATTGGTTGAGAGTTCAGTTCTCGGTACGAGATAGCCACGGGAAGTTCGTAGTAGATGAAGAATTAGAAGTCGGTCAGTGAGGAATTAACGTGTGATTTGAATACTATATATGTACTGTAATGTAGTGATATATGGAGTGTGAAAAATATAGTCATTGTGTAAAACCTGCAGCTAGGAAACGGACAGAAATTCTTTGCAGAAGAATAGCCACTGTTGAAATCTATTACACAGCAACGACTTGTGCAAGCACATAGAGAAAACTTTATTTTTTATGCTTTTACGCAGTAACTGCCTTCTAAAAAAGGTATTGAAGGAAAGATAGAAGGGCGGATAGAAGTGACCAGAAGACGAGGGAGAAGACGTAAGAAGATTCTGGATGACCTTGGGGACAGAAGAGGATACTGTCATTTGAAGGAGAAAGCTCTAGATCGCATTAAGTGGAGGAAATGTTTTGGAAGAGACTGTGGACCTGTCGTCTTGACAGATTACTGATGAATGAATGAATAGTTACAGTAATTTTGAGAGTGTTGTAATTAATTGTAGGTACGACCCCTGAGTATCCAATAAATCGACTCAACAATCCAAACCCCGTCTATTAGTCATTAGTCATTCGTACAGATGACAATATAAACTATATTCTGCATGAGTCTATANTCTATATATATATATATATATATTGTTACGTGATAGAGTGTGAAACAAGGTGTTGAAAATATTTGGACCAAAAAGAGATGAAGAAACAAAAGGTTGGAGAAAACTGCGTAATGAGGAGTTTGTTCTCCAGGTATAATTAGAGTGTACAGGTCAAGGAAGGATGAGATGGGCAGGGCATGTAGCAAGAATTGGACAGAAGATGAAATCATATAGGATATTGATGGGAAAGCCTGAAGGAAAGAGTCCTTGTTTTACTTTGTTTTCTTCTTTGTTTGTTTATCTTTACTCTATAATTGCTTTTTGGATTTTTGAGCAAGCATATAAATGAATAAGTGACTGAACCAAATTTAACTAAATTATTACTTACTTACTTACTTACTCATGGAGCTGAGCCCTTCTGGAGGAACTGCCAATTCTGCAACTACTCAAGAATTTCCCAGCATTTTATGGACCCCGAAGGTTCATTACCGTGTTCAGAAGAGCCCTACATTGATCGCTATCCTGAGCCAGATCTATACAATCCATAGCATCCCATCCTATCTCTCTAAGATCCATTCTAATACTGTCCACCCACCTACGCCTTGGTCTTACCTGTGGTCTCTTTCCTTCTGGCATTCCCACCAATAACCTATACGCATTCTTCGTCCCCCCATTCATGCTACATGACCTGCCCATTCCATCCTCCTTGACTCGATCATTCTAATTATACTTGGAGAAGAGTACAAGTTATGAAGCTCCTCATTATGCAGTTTTCTCCAACCTCCTGTCACTTCATCTCTCTTCGGTCCAAATATTCTCCTCAACAGCCTATTCTCAAACACCCTCAGTCTATGTTCCTCCCTTAAAGTCGGAGACCAAGTTTCACACCCATACAACACCCCCATAACAGAATTGTTATATTTATTAATATCACTATTATTACTATTACAGAAATATATATTGTGAAATGTTTATTATTATTATACCTAAAATTGGATTTGATCAAGATCGGATATGGGAACTGAGAACGTCGTGGTTTCCCTCATTCCATCCAAGCTAATGCTGGAGTCATTTGTTTAAATGGTTCATGACCTCTTCCTTCCACATTCTTTCCCGTTCATCATTTACAGTCACTGCCATTCATTTTCGTATGACGTATATAGCTGAAAAGCGTCGTAAAATAACACTGCAATCCCTTAGCCCAAGTTAGCGCAAACGAGGACGTATCAAGCGATAGTGCTTCTGAACTCCATTCGAAATGTGCAGTTTTCGAATCTCGACGACGACACTGATAACTGAATTAAATTGTTTTTGTTTTTCCTCGCCCCTCCAGGTGAACCCCGAGTTAGTGTCTCAAGCTACAGCCGCTTCTTCCCATATCTTAGAAAATGCATTATTCACCAATCATCTTCCGTGCAGCATTGTATAATTAGAATCACTGACTTGATCAGGACATAAGTGACTGTCGCACTGAGCCTGCGCGTTGCCCTGGCGACGCAGTAGCAATAATGCGTGTAGCAAAAGAAACAAAGGGAAGCCGACGGCCTCGCTCTTCATTAATTGCGTTAACAATCTCGTCAGGATGCGGTAGCCTCCACCCGTGCCCATTGCCTTCGAGAATATCGCTCGTTCCGGCCCACAAACATTGTCACAAATAGGTCCCAATGAATTGACGCAACTGAATAGGTACTCCTTGCCTGAGGATGGGAGCAGAATCAGCGTCCGAAGCGTTCTGTTCTGATTTCAATCTACTTTCCTAAAGTAGGCTTATGTGATCTCCGTCCTGCCAGTGTGTCTATGTATCCCTCGCCATCAGCTTTTGAATGCCTCAACGAGTTTTTGTGAAATTTGGCACCTAAGCCTATCTCAACGGCAATTCTCCCATCGCTGTATGTGTCTGTATATGTATCTCTTCTATCGTTGCGAGATAGAAGCTCGGTAAACACGTTCCCGCGGTCATGAGTACACTCAAGCATCATTCTCTTTGAGATCCATGTCTTTACATAGGTCAGTATGTGGTTCTGTCTGTGTATCCCTCTCCTGTTGCTATGTAACTTCTCGGTAAAGGCGTTCCCGCGGTCATGAGTACACTCAAGCGTCATTCTCTTTGCGATCCATGTCTTTACATAGGTCAGTATGTGGTTCTGTCTGTGTATCCCTCTCCTGTTGCTATGTAACTTCTCGGTAAAGGCGTTCCCGCGGTCATGAGTACACTCAAGCGTCATTCTCTTTGCGATCCATGTCTTTACATAGGTCAGTATGTGGTTCTGTCTGTGTATCCCTCTCCTGTTGCTGTGTAACTTCTCGGTAAAGGCATTCCCGCCGCTACGAAGAGTTGCTGGAGGCGTTGTTTTCTGTGCCGTCATTTCAGTGGAGAGTAGGCGATTAGTTATTTCCAGAAACCCTTCTTAAAATGTGGAACATAAGTGTTTCAAGTAAGTTTCAGCCTGAACGTTTTTAAACTGTGCTTTCTTATTAGACCGTTTCAGAAAACAAACCCCGTGGTTTCAGTCCGCAAGAGAACTATACTGACTGAGCGACCGCCGCTTGTCAGAGAATTTAGTGCCAACTTTAGCGGATAGAGGGTGTACGTGATCAGCGCAACGAATTTCCAAGGCTGTTAATCTCGATTTTCTAGACCGCAGCCGCTATTTCCTTGAAATAGCTCCTCAATTATCCTCACAAGGCTGAGTGGAACCCGTTCCAGACCCAATACTTCTCAGTAAATATGGTAGCGCCGGGAATCGAACCTCTGGATCTGTAGCCAGGGACTCTGACCATTAGATTACAGAGGCAGATCTTTTCAGATCAAAATTATATTTTCCCTACTAATTTTATTGCAGAATCCACAAGTAACTACCTTCTCAGTTATCCCTATAAACTACCTTAGAAAGGCATCGAGAGTGCCATTTTGCACACTTAATTCAGGACAATTGTTTTACTGACTCAGTAATTCGCAATGTTGAAATTTTAGTCCACTGACAGCTTTTACGTATGTTAGCAAATAAACAATTAAATAAAGAAAGCAAAGATTTTATGAAATACCATACAATTAATTTAACGTAATGGTATAAGCACGATTGATATCATCCACACAGGAGCATAACTAATTTGAAACGGCGTTATTAAATCAAATCAACGAATAAATTGATAAATAAATGTACCTGAAAGACCGTCGTTATTATGAATGGTTGGGCCTATAGGTCCATTTTTCAGTGACTACGCTGTCTTGCCTGACATTAAAGCTTTAAAAGTCCAACAAATGTCACTCCTTTATCCGATGCAACTGGCACACCTTGGCCCTTACATTTGCTTTCCCCAAGTCGTTTCCTTCACATAGGTTTTACAGTCAAAATTATGTATATCTTATGCCTCCCATGAGAAGAAAAGGGAAATCAGATTTATTCGCTAAGGTATGAAGTGCCTGGACTCTAAGTAAACTGAGAGAAATTATTCAGAATGTGAAGTTTCCTTTCGCGCACTAAAATTTGTCTCAATTGACTACTCCCTTAAGAATTATTGGGACTCTGTTCCAGAACACGTCATGGGAGTTAACGTAATCTTTGAAGGACGACCAAAGAAAATGTGCTAATATAGGACAAATTCTAAGTGCTTTGACAATTTAGGCCGACGCTATAAGGGCTAAGATAACTTAGGTCTCTATAAAAAAACAAAATATTATGGCGCTGTTACAGTAGTTATGAATTACTTCTTGCGGATAGGAAGACAATGTCGCAGTTAGGCTACACTTTCAGAAATACTGTAAATGTAGACTGCAACCATTTCATTCAGGTTCAAGACAAGAGACGAGCTGTTGTGTACATGGTAATGAACTTCCATATCTGGATTAGTTGAGCGACTGTGAGTTTCTGAAGAAACTGTAGCTCTTTACTTCCGCAGTTTTCCTCTGTACGGCCAAGACTGGCAATATTGTCGTCTACTGATAAATTAATGGGGGCAGTAGCGTAGTTGGTTGACGCACTATGCTACAAGCCGGAAGGTAGCGGGTTCAAGTCCCGATGAGGTCATTGGATTTTTTTTTTATTTACCTAATCCTTCCAGCAGCACTATGGCCCTGGGGTCGACTCAGCCTCTAACAGAATTGAGTACCAGAAATGTTCTTGGAATGTTCTTGGGGGTAAAACTGACCAGAGCTTAGGGCTAACAACCTATCCGCCATCTATGAGCCGATTGTCTAGAAAATGTGGGAACCTCAACACCTCGGAACCCTATGGTGCTTCACGGCCCGTTACAGGGATAATTTTTACTTGCTTACTGATAAATGAATTCGCAAGAATTGGCTTGTTCTCATGCATTCGCAACGCAGTACACAATCGAATTTCTCACACTTGGTCGTAAATCGAGCAAGTCAAAAGCACACTCGGTATCTCAAGATTGAGGTATACGTCAGAATTTCAATATTTACTCATTTTAGCTTACTTGAATGAGTAAAGGCAGACTTATGAACTCACCATTGTGTCTGAGTGTCTGTATATGCATCTCCACGATCAAATTTTGAATGTCGGAAACAAATTTTTTGAAACTGGATATGTATATCGTGTCATCTGGGCCCTTCTCAACAGCGTGCATTATAAATCCTTACCATCAGACTGTGTCTCTGTGTATATCTCCCTCATCGCTGCTAGGCAACGACTCGGTGAACAGGTTCCCGTTGCAACAAATACACACAATAATAGAAGAAACGTTGGATGCGTCATTTTCTGTGCGATCCGTGTCTTGTCGAAGGAGAGCCTATGTATCTCCCTACTGTTGCTAGGCAACGGCTCGGTAAACATATTCCTACCGAAAAGAATAAATTATAGGGTCTCCGTTTTCTGTACATTATGTCTTATCAAAAGTAAATAGGAATTATTTCTTCCCAGAACTTCTTGCTTTCACTCTTCTAATAGTTTCTAAGATAGTATTATGTATGACATTAATCCCTTCCTTGCCCTCGGCGCTACAGCTGAGAGTGAGCTTTGGCTTCCCGAACAATCTGATCCATTCCTCTCTATTCTTCACCTTTCCTGTCCATTCCTTCACTTTCATTTTGCGGAGAGCATCATGTGCATCCTCCAACCGTCTCAGCTCCTTCGCTGCTGTCCATTTCTGTTCAATCCGTCCATCCCAAGCTAACTGTCTGGTTCCTGAACAATTTGGGATTTTACGGTGTGAGGTTGTTAGCCTCACGTCCAACCCCCAACTTGGAGGATCAGGCTATCCCTATTCATATGGCTGCTACCCCTTGAACTGTCATGGAAAACTCTACCAGTTGCTACGCTACCGCCGGCATAACTCTCAGGGGTCTCAGGAGCACTCAAACTCCATCACCAAGATAAGGTGGAGACACCATCGGTGGGTTTATATATGAGATAATTCCAGGAATTAGTAAATACTTTGTGAGTATTGGAGTTCGTCGGATTAAACTTTGTTGAGAGATGTTTCCAGCCCAGGGACCACATCGTGCTCATTCTACTAGGCTTCATATTCATTACGACATATTAAATCCTCTCTACTTTCTTCACACGACTTAGCGTCCTCTTCAGTTAAGGCTAATAAGACTAATTCACGACACTATTAGTTCGTCATCTTTCCCCGCCTGTTTTTATGCAACCTGTATGACTGGTTCGCATTACGTTTCCAGATTCAGATATTCTTGTTATTAATTACATTTCTATATTGAGAAGTTAAACTTCGGCATTAGTACAGCCATTCCATGGGTTAGTGTCCTCTCCTGACACACATCTTGTAACATTTATCTCTGTAGTCCCATGCATTCACTGGACATATCATACAAACTGACGCGACAGGAAAAAAAGAGATTTATCATCTCTAAGGACAACATTTCTCCTTGAAGTGTCACATTTTTTCCTTAGCATATCCTGAAACAGACGGTTAAATCATCAGTTACAGAAACATGAGCTCCTGGAGAGAAATGTTTTCCAGTAATTGGTAAGAAAGTTCTCTGCAGCACCTGACGTGTGCAGAATATAAAGTTAATAAAAATGAACATTTGAAGATAAAGCAGATGCCTTTAGGCACAGGACTTAAAGGGAAGAAGTAACGGGAGAATAAGGCAATTTGAAGTAGGTTTTCGAAGTCTGTACCTCCCAGAAAATACTCGCATTACTGCCGTGGTCAAATCAAGGACACCTTTACTTACTTTACTTGCTTAGCAGGAGGGCAGTAGGAGGACGAAGAATCAGAATGATAAGAAAATGAGTAAGAATAACATCAGGGAAGAATGAACAATAAATAGGTAGAGACGAGGAAAACTGTAGTGAACGTTGATGTTGACAGTTAATGGGTTTAGCTATCCCTTTAACAGATCGTGAAGGCCCGTAGGGCTGTGAGACTTCGAGGCTCCCATATTTTTTAGAAAATCGGCTTACAGATGGAAGTGAAATTGTTAGCCTTACGCGCTGGCCGCCCTTTAGCCCCCAGGAAGATTCCTTGTACTCATTTCTGTTAGAGGTTGTATCTAACCCAGGGCCATAATGCGGCTAGAAGGATTAGGCAAATTGAAAAAAATCCAATGACCTCATCGGTAATCGAACCCGCGACCTTCCGGCATGTCTCATAGTGCCTCAACCAAAAGGACCTAAAGTTGGTGGCGCTTATTCTGTTTCGATCTGTCGTGTACATGCAGAATGTTAAATGGAACATGATTTGCGTCGAACAATCCGTGCGGGGGCAACTTCACGATCCGCCGTCAGCCACGGCCATGTTGCGAAAAAGATCCGAGCTTGGTGAGCTCGTGTGTGACATGCGGCTGTACTGTGTGAACATGAAATTGAAAATTAAAACCACATCAGCGGACAAACGGTGATGTAAGATTTGACAAATGACGAAACATTCTGCCTTCTCTTTCAGCCCATTTGGGAGACTTACTGTCTATCTCTCATGACGGTCTGAACGTGTGTTTCTCTTGTTTCACTTATGCTCTCCACCAAACTCCGAAAGATCAGGGACGGGGGGAAGGAAATCTATCCTACAAAATACCCGTAAGACAGGCAGGTGACAAATGTAACTGTTCCTTCACCTCTCTTTAAGTTTCATATATTTTCTTTCTTACTAACTTCGCTGACAAGCGGCGGTCGCTCGGTCGGTATAGTTCGGTTGCGGACTCAAGCGACGGAATTTGTTTTTTGTTTTGTTCTGTCTTTCTTCACTTCTCCTACATTTATTTCGTCCCCCTTTTTTTCCTTTTATTGCCATTTCTAATTTCTCCATCTTATTTTTCTGCCTGTCTCTTCACGTTTCTGTTCAGTCAGGCCTTCTCTTTAATTTCTTCCTTAGTTTTTTCATAAACTTCTTCGTAATTCTGTCTTATTTTCTTTAATGCATTTTTGAGTTATGGCGACGAATGGAAGTGACGTCATAGTCCTCAGTATGAACTCTACTTATTGTAGAACCAGGGGCACACTTGGATCAGAATGAACTGCGAAATATACGGCCTGAGGAGCCTAGGCTTCTCATAGCTATGACACCGTTCCCTTCGGCACAGTTTCACTGACCTTTCAGACGAACGCGTTAGTCGGTCAGTTCATATTGCTGCCTGTTTCTTGCTCTTTGCTTGTTTGGCTTTCGAACCTGATGATGGAGGAAGTATGTTACTCCGAAACATCAGTGAACTTCTACTGGGCTATATGGCACCTCATTCCTGATGACAATACTCTTCTACCTCTGTGCACGTTAACAGATGCTTTACCGCAGCTCTCCATATCTCAGATTATACAATGTCAAATGATGGGTTGAGAATGAAGAATGAATTGGGAGGTATGTTGAAGGAAGCCTAACTTTAATGTATTACCCAAGCATTTGACTGGAGAGACTGAGGGGAATCATGAAAAACCTCAGTTATGATAGTCGGTGTTTCGGGCAAAATTCGAACCTGGGACCTCAGTAATGAAAGTCAAAAGTACTACTGCTTGAGCCGACTTACTCGGTTCCCCGTTCCCAAATCCGAAAGGCTGCTGCTACACGAGTTGGAACACGAAAGAAAAGTATTTCTACTTGAAGTGACCTCTCCAGCCTCCTCCTAGGCTCTTGTGGCGTTTATGCCCTCAAAACAGTGCGTTTCTCCCCAACATCTGACTTATCCTTCACGCTCGACATCTGTCTGTCTTACGAAACGTCCGTCATCTAGCCCGCCCTCTGTCTTCTGGCGACACATCCATCATCCCGTGTCACCGCCAACACCCACCAGTGGTACTGCTATCCGCCGCCAGGCTGCGACACCGTACAGTCTAGTTACTGTTCTGCTGCCTAGAGGATCTGTATATTTTCTTTGCAGTCATTTCTTTAGTGTCTTCGCTCGTTCGAACACTGGGGTCACGGGTTTCAATCACACTCAAAGTATGGATGTCTGTTTGCGTTTATTCTGTGTTATGCAACGGGCTGCTCCCCCGCCCAAGGGGTCGTACCGAGTGTCTAAAATTAAGAAACCGAAGTGAAACGAAAATTTTCACGGATGGCCTATGTTCCAAGTGGGAGCAACAGGAATAGAAGAAGAAGAAGAAAGTAATCTCTTCCTGCTGTGCTTATCTCACACATTCGTCCCGTTCTAACGGCAAGTTATTACAAAAGGGACATTTGTGGTCTGTGTACATATTTTCATATACGGCTTACAGATATGCAGCTTAGTCATTATAGAACTATGGGCTATACGACGGGGGTTTGATCCTGGTCAGGGTCAAAGACTTTTTTCCAACGCATGCAGACTGACTCTGGAACCCATCCATTTTATTCTCCATGGCTACCAGGGATTCTCTCGTTCAGAGTAAAACAACCTGGGCGTGAAGCTCAACATTCACCTCTATCCGGTGTAGAAGTCACGAACTCATGGAGTTATACCTCCACTTCCGCGCACCCATTCATTGCACATTGCATAATTAACATTTTAAACTAAAAGTACCAATGTGGGATACCCTAATTCATGCCACAGAAGGGATGGGTCATGTATCCATTTTCTACAGAAAACTTTGTAGCCGCAATCAAGTTAGATACCACCTAAATATTCCTTAAAATATCCATAAACAACTCTGTAGCTTTAGCCCGCAAGCGAACTCTACCGACCGAGCGACCGCCGCTTGTCGGCGAAGTTAGTGCCAACTTTTGTGGATAGAGGGTGTCGCGTGGTCAGCGCAACGAATCCCCACGGCCGTTAACCTCGGTTTTATAGACCGGAGCCGGTACTTTTCAATCCAAGTACCTCCTGAATTATCTTCAGTGGACCCCATTCCAGACCCACTACTTCTCAGAAAATCTGGTAGCCCCGGGAATCCAAACCGGGACCTCTGGATCTGTAGCGACGATAGCTGACCACTAGACCACAGAGGCGGTCCATATCCCCTTTCTTTATTGCTGTAGATCCAAATTCGTTTTCTAGAATTTTTAAGTGCGCCATCTTCTTTAAATTTATGGCCTAACCCAGAGACGGAAGAGAAGGGAATTAAATAGAACGCGATACATAACGGAGATATTAGTAGATCTACTCAGAACATCAGAAAGACACGACAAAAACGACCACCTAAACCCTAAAAATTATTATTATTATTAGTTATGGCGTTACCTACTGCAGCTCACAAAAAATGGAGACAGCAGACCGTTCTCTGTAACACTCCAAAGAAGAGAGAGAATGTCTGACAATAAAAAATAATGCCCAAAAATGTAAGAAAAACTTTATCGTGTCTCGCCATTAAGGGTTGTAGGGCTTCTTGTAATGATAATTATTACAAATCTTTCTCTTGCTACACAGAAACGTAACAAAAATCTCACCTTCATTAAGGATAAAGATAACAATAAAAGTTGGATCAGAGCAGTCGCGACGTCTGCAGACCTTCTCTGGAATGAATCTGCAGGTTCGTGGCTGAGGCGTGTTATTAAACCGAAGCACACTCAAACAAATTCTGCATTTTCCACAACCTCAATTTTTTGTTAAAACACAATACTTAGGATTATCGCTATGTTTCCATAAGCAGGTATGTACAATTTTGACATTTACTGTATTGCAGCCATTTAGTCCAACTAATCTCCGGACTAGGGACCGAGATTTTCTTTCCCCTGGCTCTGCAGCCCCCCTGGGCCCTACCCTCTGAGTTTCAGTTTCATGATCACTTTACAGACGGTAGGACTCCTTGGGCGGATGATCGGCTCGTGGCAAGGCCTGTACTGTACAGAGGAACAGGTTAACCGTCAACACAAAAACTATACTCGCTTTTGGCCGCGCCATAGCTCAAACGGTTAGTCGCTGGATTCCCACCGCGGCGGCCCGGGTTCGATCCCGGGGTCTGGTCAAGTTGGATTTGTGGTGGACAGAGTGGTGCTGGGGCAGGTTTTCTCCGACTACTTCGGTTTCCCCTGCCAATCTTCATTCCACCAATTGCTCCACAATCACCCTCACCTATCATCTGGGGCTGGTACAATAGGACAGAAGTGGCCGCAGCACAAGGGACTTAGTCGAACCCCACTAGCAATAAAAGAAAAAATAATAATACTCGCTTTTAATGTTTTACAATTCGACTTTTATTCCTGTTACATGTTTCGGCCGTACAAGACCAGTACAGTTACTGAACTACCGATATGGATCCATACCAGTGCAACGTGTCATATTATATAGTAACATAATATTTTAAATATATTTTTAAACATTTTTAAATACTCTTAATATTTTTATTATTTCATAATATTGTAACGTGTCTGGAATCCAGAAGAGTCACTTCTATGGAAACGCTAGAACAGACCGTTGCATAAGAACAACAGCTCCAACAGTGAGCCGTTGTATCGAGAATATCGAATCTCCACGGTTACGACAAACACGCGTAGCGTTCCAACAGAGACAACGCGATAACAATGGGTTATTGCGTAGGAAACGCAGAACCAATAAGGCAACGTCTCCACCGCTATAACAGAGGGTTTGTTAACTAGCAGCGGCCAAGGTTATAAAAGCCCAGCTTCGACGAGAAGTCTTCAGTCTCGGATCAGCCATCGAAGAAGAGAGTCTCGGATCAGCCTTCGGAGAAGAAAGTCTTGGAATAGCCGGCTAAGGGATCAGTCTTGGAACAACCGCCAGAGAGGAGATAGTCCAGCATCGCCGAGTTGTTGTAAGCAGTGATTGTGCCACTGCAAGTGTAAATGATTGTAAAGTGTGTGTAAGGCGAGCGAACGTAATAAACTCGCTATATCAGAAGACGACGTGAACTTATTTGTGGCGTGACGCAAAAAAACACGCTACAATATATTCAACGCATTATAAATCTTGATATATACTTTTTATATTTTATCTTTTATCTTCTTTTCTATCTTCTACTTTAATTGTAACACCAACTTGAGACAAATGGATCCACATCGGTAGTTCAATAACTGAATGTATAACCGCCTGATGATGGGCTTATACAACTGAAACGTATAGCAGGAATAAAAGTAGAATTGTAAACCATTAAAACTGAGTATATTTGTTGTGTTGACGGTTAGCACAATTCCTATATATATCTCGAACACAAAACAGGATGCAACAAATAAAGATAGTCTCTACCTAAATACAAGACAACACAAACACAGAATAAACAAATAAACATGCCAAATATCCAGGCCTTGTTTGGGAATCGTACCCACGATCCCGGCTTCCGAGCGAGCGAAGACAGTACATGCCTTAGACCGCTCGGCTACCGTGACCGGCAGTGTATAAGAATAATATATAAGAATTCAGTTCGTACCTCACAGGAAACAGATCCGAACTCACGATCCCGGCTTCCGAGCGAGCGAAGACAGTACATGCCTTAGACCGCTCGGCTGCAGTAACCGGCAGTGTATAAGAATAATATATAAGAATTCAGTTCGTACCTCACAGGAAACAGATCCGAACTCACGATCCCGGCTTCCGAGCGAGCGAAGACAGTGCATGCCTTAGAGCGCTCGGCTACAATGACCGGGTAGGGACAGTGATTAGGCCAATGTAAAGAACCCAACAAAATAGGTTTCATTATTTTGCGCGAAGACAGAAGTAGAGATATATTCCGTAACTCTGTGTTCTCTAACCAAATGCGAGTGTTTCAGCGTTTGCGGGAGCTTAAACCAATTTTATGGAGAACAAAAGAAGTGCGTGAATTTTTAGGATGTTTTCCTGGGTAGAATAATGGGAAACATAACGTATTGTCACGTATAAGTAGTACCGTGACTAATAACTGTGGTTTCTAGATATGACGATTGGATTTATTGGACCTTTATATTATAATTACAGTTGATTATAACAGTTCACATTCACGTATTCATCAATCTCTCACTCTTGTCTGGATCTTGAACTGGTCTCTAGCCTCCTCTTCTTCTCTCGCTGCCCGAATGTTGTACCGACCTAGCTTCTTGCGGACGAAATATAGAAAATACATTCGTGCAGTTGATTCGTCTGTTTTCAACAAACGTGTGTCAATTCATTGCTGCGGGAACAATGTTTATCTAGCCGTTGTCTAGCAACATACGTCTCTGTTGCACCTCTCTGACTGCGCATTTCTGATTTCAGGCGTCATGTCACAGTATATAAGTCAGGATAATAAGCAATTCTGTGAGATTAGAGGTTCTTGCCGTGTTGTCTGGTAGAAATTTATTGGAGATTCGGAAGAAATTACTGGCTCCATATTCCGGGACTCTTCTGGCCGATATTGTGTCTGGCTTCCCGATCCACTTGTGTTTGGGAGAACTTCATGTTTTTGTTAATGGATAACTTGAATATTACATGCTTAGGGCTACAATTCAGTACCGGTGCACGTGAAACGAAGCTCTGATACTTTCATTAATGCTTGAGGAGTGGAACTAAGTCCCTTGTACTGCGGCCACTCCTGGCCTATTGTACCAGCCCCAGACGATAGGTGAGGGTGATTGTGGAGTAATTGGTGAGATGAAGATTGGCAAGGGAAACCGAAGTATTCAGGGAAAATCTGTCCCAGCGCCACTTTGTCCACCAGACCCGGAATCGAACCCGGGCAGCCGCGGTGGATAGCCAGCGACTAACCGCTTGAGCTATGGCGCGGCCCTCTGATACTCTTACGACCACTCTTGTGTCTTAAGAGAGACGTCTCAATTTAGAAAAAGAAAAGATACAATTTGGGACAGTTGCACAATAAATAATCAAAAAGAAACAAAATAGGCACTACTGTGTGAACACGTGTTTTTATTCGTTTACTTGTGGTATTGCTACATGTTTTGATCCTTTTCCTGGGTCATCTTCAGGCGTACACGAATGATGACCCAGGAAAAGTGTCGAAACCTGTAACGATACAACCAAATACGGAAAGAAACAAATGTTGACACAGTAGTGTATATTTTTTATTATTTGTTGTGCTACTGTCCTAAATTACATCTTTCCATAAATAACACACAGCAGGATGCATACCGTAAAGGTTAGACAAAAGAGTTTGGTCGATGTGTGTTACGGCTTGAAGTGAAACAGTGCGAACAAAGAGAAAGTGACAATAGGAATTTGTATAGGAATTTCGCACTGTTATTTTGCTATATGTGGGCTCTTGTTAAGCTTCGGGGCAGGAAATCGATACAGCTCCTCACCTGGATTTTGTAGCCTACGTAAACTAGTACAAAGTTCCTCCGCAAACTTTCTCTCTGAGGCATAAGGGGACAATCAGTTTGCAGTACATTGGAGGCTCTCTGTGTTCCAGCATAGGTGCCGGTCGTGGAAGCCGCGCGGTCTAACGCATGAACTGTCTTCGCTCGCTCGAAGATGGAGTCCTGGATTCGAATCCCACTCAAGATATGGATATCTGTATGCGTTTATTTTATACTTGTGTTATTTTACGTGTAGGTAGCAGCTATGAGACAGGCTGATCCCCCGTCCAAGGAGTCCTACCGAAGGTGCATACGATCAAGGAACTTAAGAAGGGATCAGCGCTCAACGGAGGGCTGTAGAGTCATAATAATAATAATTTATATGCAAGAAAGTAGAAAAATAAATCTGAAAATGAAAGACAAAGTCTACATAAGAGAGTATAAGATAAACAGGCTTTGAAGCAACAACCACGCGCCAGTACATGGACTACAAGCATTACAGAAAATAGGCAAAGCACACAGAATTAGGTCAAATAACAAAATGATTAATATCTGAAATATTGGACGACGTGGATGCTGGTGCATTTAGTACTAAGTGGAAGGACACGTGTTCAGTGAAATGCGTTGAGACCATGAATACTACAACAAACGGGGGCCACGCGGTAGCGTAGTTGATTGAGGCACTATGTTACAAGCCGGACGGTCACGGGATCGAACCCCGATGAGGTGGATTTTTTTTTTCAATTTACCTAATCCTTCCAGCCGCACTATGACCCTGGGGTCTATTCAGCCTCTAACAGAAATGAGTACCAGGAATATTCTTGGGGGTAAAGGGCGGCCGGCGAGTAAGGTTGATAACCTCATCGCCATCTGTGAGCTGATTAATTAGAAAATGTGGGTACCTCAACATCTCACAACCCTATGGGCCTCCACGGCCTCTTACAGGGATACCTTTACTTTATATATGTAAACACAGGTAGAGAAACTACAACAGGCGAATAATTTTACAATGATACAGGCCTACAAATTTGTCCTGCTTAACCGTTCATAAATAACACTGAAGAATGCCGTCTTCTGGGATAATATTATGTGAACTGACGTTTCGGAGGAATGCATTGTCTCCATTTTCAAGATAAACAATCCGAGAAGGAGGAACCAGCCACCTGCTCGCGGTTGTTCCTCGCTCTCGGATTCTTTTACCCTGAAGATGGAGGTGATAAGTTCCTCAGAAACATCGGTTCACACAAGCTGTACACAGCGCCACATCCAACACGACGGCATTCTGCATAGTCACCGCTGTGAAAACCTAAAATCTTATAAAAATGACAATATTTATAATTTTAAACACAATGAATTTCATATTTAAATAAATTGATATCTAAAATATTCACAGATGGATGTTATATCTTTCGTTGAATTTAAGTATCGGGCGATTCGTAGGACCTACATGAATCCGTATAACTGCTCCATGTTAGACACGCACTTCCCTCTTCTTCCTAAAGATTGGAAATTAATTCCAGTGTCAAGATATTTACGGTTAAGTCTGTACGTAAAATTGAGTTAGGCCTATATAAGAATTGTTCGGAATCACCCACGAAATTCAAGCAGCTTAATTCCAGGCCTGAAATTTGACGCAGTTAAACTGATAAGTAGATAAGAGTAGTACTGTATAGACATATATATTGTAGTTGGGTTCGTGTGTCGGCTGTCGGCCGGCTAGGGTCCGCCTGCTCTTCCGGGGGACTGGCCCCGACAGTCCCGCCACATCAAGCCGGATCGGGTGCTCCGAGGGCGGCAAGAAGAGGGTCTCTGTTCTGGTCCAGGGGCACTCTCCGCCAGATGTTAAGAACCCCTAGGATGAGCAAGGAATTCCTCAAAGTTTATGTACCCCTGTATTTAATTAATCTGCCTACACAAACTCCCCATTGGACCTTATCCTTAGTCATATTAATCCATTCCATACCTGCACACCTGCACACCTGCACAACTTTGTCCTTAAGAACCTACTTCCCTCAATCTACGCCTGGGTTTTACAACTTTTTTTATTATTAATTAATTAAAGACTGGCTAATCCAGAACTTAATTACAATTAAAACTAGTTGGATAACTAATGATTACTTTTTTCTAAACCTAATATACTACGTAAATTAAAACTAAGTCACTTCCACTGAATTACTTAGCACTTTAATATTTAACTAGTTCGAACGGTTTCTTCCGTTTGAGTCGTCTAATGCTATTGTTCACGTTGAGAAGTCTGGACGCTTCAGTGTTGACATGGTTTTGGAGTCTCTTTTCATGAGAGGTGGCGGACTTAGCGATGATATCCGTAACCGTCTCGATCCCAAGGTCACGATGGAGGTCACTGTTACGAACTAACCATGGTGCGTTGACAATACATTTAGCACTTTGTTCTGATAGCGTTGAATCACTTGAATATTGGATTCACTGGCGCAGCCCCAGAGCTGGATACCATAACTCCAAACGTAGAGTTTGTTTGTATAATGTAAGTTTATTGTGGATTGATAGCTCAGACTTGCGTCCAAGCAACCAGTACATTTTTCTGAACTTACTGATGAGCTCATCACGCTTTTTCTTGATATGCTCTTTCCACCGTAACTTGGCGTCTAGAGTTATTCCAAGATATTTTGCTGTGTTGGCGTATGGAACTTGGGTGCCATTGATGAAGATTGATTGTTGTGCAATCCTCTTGTTTGTAAAGTCAATGTGTACTGGTTTGGATTTGTTGAGTTCAATTCGCCATTTTTTGTCCAGAGGGCGACTTTGTTTACAGCTAATTGTAGATTTCTAGTTGAGCTTTCAACAGTCTCTCTTAGTGCCATGACTGCTGTATCATCTGCAAACGTGGCTATAGTACTGTTCGATGTAGTGGGCACATGATTAATATGAAGCAGATATAGGACTGGCCCCAATGCACTTCCCTGTGGGACACCAGCCTTGATTATCTTCAGTTCTGCATACGAGTTTTCGTGTTTGACGCGGAAATACCGATTGGTTAAATAAGATTTTAGGAGTAGACAGAAATGATCGGGTAGAATTGATATCAATTTGTGAAGTAGGCCTTTATGCCACAATATCAAAGGCTTGTGCAATGTCAAGGAAGACAGCAGAGCACACTTCTTTGTTTTCAAGCGTTTTTCAATGACGTCAGTGATATGATGCACCTGGTCAATTGTCGAATGATTTTTTCTAAAGCCAAACTGATGCGTTGGCAATAAGTATTTATCTTCAGTGATGGGTTTAAGACGTTTACGCATCAGTTTCTCAAATAGCTTAGACGTAATCGGCAGTAATGAAACTGGTCGATATGATTCCACTTCACTTAGATTCTTACCAGGTTTCGGGATCATGATTACTTCAGCAGTTTTACATGTATTTGGGACATGATTTAGTCGAATGCAAGCACTGGTTAACGTGGTCAATTTGGCCAAGGCTTTTCTTTTAATGTTCTGGAGAATTTCACCTGTGATAAGATCAAATCCAGGTGCTTTTTCCGGGTTGAGATTAGTTCTTATTTCTCCGGCAACTTCTTTAGGAGTAACCAGTGGAATCTTGTCCAGATAATCATTCGAGTTGAGAACTGGTACTGTATCCGGTCCAGGATTTGGATGGAATCTTTTTTTCAAGATGTTGTGCGAATATATTTGCTTTCTCAAAATTATTACGAGCCCATCTTCCATCCGTTTTCATGGGTGGTACTTGAGCTATTGGTCTCTTTAAATATTTTGAAGCTTTCCAGAGAGAGTACTCAGTGCTACAATCTGGAGTGAGTTCTGCGAAGAACTTGTTAATTGATGATTGTTTGATATTTTTGATTTCCTTGGATAATTGTTTGTGGCTGGGCTTTACAACTGATACCTTTCTTTTATTTTCCCGATTAAATTTCCTGTGCATTTCTTGTTTCTCCTGTGTGTGTGTCATAATGTCTTATAGAATTGATATCTGCACCTATACTAAAATTCCTTAATGCAAAGACCACTTTTCGAAGATTTAGGCCTATAATCAAGAGCATTTCTTACCCCTACATTGATTGGAGTCATTATTTCCCCCTAATTACATTTCGGACATCCGCCATGTTCATTTAAAAACATTTAACGTTAATAGGAAGTCAGAACTAAAAGTCTATGACGATGGCATGTTGATATAACGATCAGCTTTGTGAATATTATCCCTCGCCATATTTTTTTTTGAAACACCATTCGGAGAATGAACTCTGCTTCCGTCCTCAGGAAAATAGCGTGCTCAGTTTGGCTCAATTGTTTTGAATAAAAAAACCGGGACGAAGAAGAAAGAAGAAGTTATCGTGGCAGTTTATTCTGTGTTTGTGCTGTTCTGT
>NW_019719365.1:49974-80042 GCF_002891405.2 Cryptotermes secundus | reverse complement strand
TACAAGAAGCCAATCGGGGGCCCCCGTCCGGAGTGGACCCAGCTGGACTCCCCCCCCCCCCCTAAGCGAATTAGAAAAAAAATATAAATACATTTCTAGTGTTTATTTCAGTACATGACGAAAAAAGGACTATACGCGTCCATACATACAAAGAAGTAATTCAATTAATTCCTACTTATTTGTGTCAAGGTCGCGTCATAGCTCAAGCGGTTAGTAGCTGGTTTCCCACCGGCCCGGGTTCGATCCCGGGTCTGGTAAAGTGGGATTTGTGGTGGACAAAGTGGCGCTGGGGCAGGTTTTCTCCGAGTACTTCGGTTTCCCCTGCCAATCTTCATTCCACCAGTTGCTCCACAATCACCCTTACCTATCATATGGGGCTGGTACAATAGGCCAGAAGTGGCCGCAGTACAAGGGACTTAGTCCCACCCCACTAGCAATAAAGAAAATTACTTATTTGTGTGCTAACTCAACATCAAAATAATAATAACAATTATATCATATTATAAAATGAGGAGGATACTGTCATTTGAAGGAGAAAGCTCTAGATCGCATTAAATGGAGGGATTGTTTTGGAAGAGACTGTGGACCTGTCGTCTTGACAGATTACTGATGATGATGATGATGATGATGATAAAAATCGATTGACGTGAACATTCCTGGCTCCGAATACGTCAACGTCCCTGCAAAGAGAATTAGCATCCGACGCGCATCAGAATGAGCAAAGTAGGCTCTTGATCTCACTAGGGTGTGGAACTAAGTAACTTGTTTTCACAAAACTTACTATGAACATTATATCACTGAAGGCTGCCCCACTCTCATACTTTTAATTTTACTTTAGCCCGAAATAACCACATTGCCAGACATGCCTAGGACAATGCAAATCATTGGAGTTTGCTTTGCTTGTTTACACGGTACCCTTGTTAGGAAGTTATTGCTCAGTGCTATGGAAAGTCACAGTATTATAATTTGTATAGCTAATTTACATTTCGCTGGTCACAGTAGCCGAGCCGTCTAAGGCAAGTACTCTCTTCGCGCTCTGAAATCAGGATCATGGTTTAGAATCCCACACAAGGCAAACATGTTTGGTGTGCGTGTGTTTACTCCGTGTTTGTGTTACCCTGTGTTTAGGTAAAGGCCTTGCGATGAGCTGATCACCCGCCCAAGGAGTCCTACCTTCTGTAAAATGATCATGAAACTGAAAAATCAGAAAGGCTAGGGCCCAATGGAGCTGTAGATCCAGTGAAAAAAAGTATATTTTAGAGGCTGTAACGAGGATATTTTCCACCATGTTGGTGGTTAAAAAAATTGTTCCCAAAAGTTTTGCTCGTTAATTTGTCCTTGTATTGTATAAGCTAACTAACTGATAAATCAGGCAATCAACCCGTGAAGGGAGGCAGGAAATTAGGAGCCGTGTAATCACCGCATTGTTAAAGTAAATTCAGCACGAGCTAGCGTTGATTAAGGCATGCGATTGTACGCAGCACTATCTGGTGGTAGTAAGATAAACATTCTAAACGCAGAATATCGATTTATCTCGAAGTTATAATTTCTCGTTTTCTGAACATTGCCAACCATCACGATGAGCTCCACTCTTTCAATTGTTGCGTGATGCTAATAGATTTATGAAATAATAATCGTGAAATGACAACTCTTGTGTAACGCTGATTTTAATCTTTAGACAGGGACTGGGGGAGGGGGGATTAAGGGGAGAGTAATGGCATAGGTGATGACGTAATGGTGGTAATTTGAGAGATTTGTGTAAATAAGCGATTTTATGGCTGTGTGTTTTGAAGACGTTAATCAAAAATGAATTTAACAACCCTCAAAGTGAGACGAAGTTGGGAATATGGTCTTTAAGAAAGATATATTGGTGAGCTTAATGTCAAATTTGGGCTTAACGCTGATTGTGTGCTGCGAAAATGTTCTTCTATGCTATAAATATGATCGTGTAGACTCAATTCATTAGTAAAATTAAAAGTAAAGCTATCCCTGTACCAGGCTTTGAAGGCCCATAGGGTTGTGAGACGTTAAGGGTCCCACATTATCTAGACAATCGGCTCAAAGATGGCGGTAGGGTTGTCAGCCTTACGCGCCGGCCGCGCTTTACTCCCCAAGAAAATTATTTAATTAATTCCCGGTACTCATTCCTGTTAGAGGCTGAGTCGACCCCAGGGCCATAGTTCGGCTGGAAAGATTAGGTCAATTGAAAAAAATTCAATGACCTCATTGGTACTTGAACCCGCGACCTTCCGGCTTGTAGCATAGCCCCTCAACCAACTACGCTACCGCGTGCATTAATCGCAAGTAAAAGACATCCTGATTCATGAAAATCAAAAGTTTTCTTGTGTGATCTTGTTGTGTGTATAAACTTCTAATGGTGGTGAGAGTGAATAATGATATCTTCTGGATGACCTCCATATATTCCGATACAATTTTACCGACGTTTCGGTGGAAAGTATTGACTCATTCAGCTTCGAAAGTCAGCCAAAGCAAGCACCACAAATCAAGGAGGAAACTTAGTCCTGGCTACTGCTCTTAGCTCTCTTGTTGCTTGTTGGGCTTACTCCTTGATCCTGAAGAAGCTAGTATGTTCTTCCGAAACGTCTGTAAACTTCCATCAGACTACACAGCATTACATTCTTGAAGATATTAATTCTGATATTACATCTTAATTCCTGTTTTATTATTAATTTGTTTCTTCTTCTTTCTTTCTTTCCTCTTTCTGGCTTTCATATATCAAAGAATACATATATAACATGTGTACTGCAAGAGGTATAACATTCTGAAAGAAAATGTATTCCAATATTTATTTCAGTTGAATGGACGTAAACAATATGATTAATAACCATACAGTTTGAGAAACATTAGCGTCTATATGGGTATTATAAATATTCGTACGCCTACAGCCTATGTAGGTCCTATTTATGTACTTGTTTTATAGCCTATATATACAAGGCTACAAGCCTATGGGCCTTTCTTACTTGGAAGCTTTGTATAGTCAGAAAATGATAATTTCAACAAGATAGTTTCCTCTCAATTTCTAACGCGTTCTTCGGTCAGATGTTTTATCGTCCAAGAGTGATATTGTCACGTGTTGGGTGTATAACGCGACAAATAATTTCACGCCATATTTGATATTGCGAATTTTATTTCACATTCGCTCTTACAATCACACAAATTACAATCTCAACATTACTGCCATTGGCAGTATCACAAATACTGTACTGCAAAGGCTAGACTACCACTGAAAGGTTGACTGCCTGGCTAACTCGTAGCTAACTCGCAACTTGAGAACTTGAGAACTAACTGTGAATAGTCATCGCTGCTCCTTATTTAGCCTCGTTCCGGACAACACAGAAAACAGCCACGTAACAGGCACCACTGTTGTCTGGTGCCATGTTTACAGGTGTTACTAGCAAAGCTCTCAGGAGTTGTTTACGGCTGCATAACAACCGCGGCATCCCTTGGCCACGTCACCGCTGGTGGGGGGAGGGGTGTCCTGCATAACGCAACACGTCACAATATTTAAACGGTCTGGTGTAAGAATGACTCATATTAAGTGTATTTACTTGTTTGGTTAGAATTATTCTCGGCTTCCAGAAAGACAGACATACAAGTTAATATCATGGCGACCACAGTAACGCGTTGCTATGGTAACGCTTACGATACTTGCGGCAGAACGAAGTGGAGTTTGTTGTTTTGTACTTATTTTCTCTTGTAGCACCCACTGACAAATAAACTGTAAGTCTCAGTATTTCTTATGAAATTTATATTTGTTAGTAACGTGGGACGGGGGGTAGCGTAATCGGTATAGCGACTGGCTACGGGCTGAACGGCGGAAGGGTCGGAGTTCGAGTCCAGATAAGGGCAACATTTTTCTCTTCCCCATGTGGTCCATACCGGCTCTGGGGTCCACCCAACCTCCTATAAAATGGGTACCAGGGGCTCTTTCCCCGGGGGTGAAGTGGCCGGTGCTTCAAACTGACCACTTACCTCCAGTTAGTGCAATATCAAGAAAACGTGGATCTATACATCCACTCCCCCATACGTCTTCATGGCGTAGCGCTTAATTAGTTAAGCACAGGAACAACTTTAACGCACATGTTACGTAATATTCCGTATTACGAACTTCCCTTGCTTTCTTCCAAATCCATTTCCAAGCTTACAGATTACCGAATGATACTTCGGGGCTGGCTTTTAACTCCGTTTCACACGAGTAACACCCACAGATAATCATTCGTAGACAGTGCTCTTTATACAGTACACTACACTTAACACATCTACATCAAAATCGACACTGAGAATAAACACAACACACTGAAACAGAAGACTTCACGCTCATTCGTGATCTGCTGCTTACTGACGTTCAAGCAACGTGTTAACGCTCGCCAAATCCATGCTTTCTTAATTCAAAATTGTGTAGCTTCATTGTTTTCATCTCACTGTTATATCCCTTTATATACTCGTATATATACTATATTGTAACCTGTTTGTCTATTTAAGACTCCGTTCTCATTGGTAATTAGGTTTATTAACCACGTAGTTACACACTGTCTCTAAATTACACTCAAAAAGAGCGGCCCTGTGGAGACTACAGAATGTGTCACATTCTCTGCAGCCTTTTGTTGCGCCCTGACCTCTTTTTCAGTTTCGTAATCTTTCTTTTTGCACAGTCGGTGGGACTCCTTGGACGAGTGACGTTCAGTTTACCGACACATGTGACTGGTATAATGGTACACAAAACGACATTTCTATCTATCTGTCTGTCTGTCTGTCTGTCTACAGCCCTTGTTAATCTTGGCCGCTTATTTTCAGTTTCTTAATCCTATACACTGTCGCTAGGACTCCTTGGACGGGGGATCAGCCCGTGGCAAGGCCGCTACCTACACGCAGAACAACACAAACACAGAATAAACGCATACAGACATCCATGCCTCGAGTGGGATTCGAACTCACGATCCCAGTGTTAGAGCTTCAGACGGCACGGCCATGATAATCGGCACCCAAAAAGATATAATTAATAGAAATACTTACCCCAATCAATTCTGAATACTGAAAGTATTTTTTTATTGCTAGTGGGGTGGGATTAAGTCCCTTGTACTGCGGCCACTTCTGGCCTATTGTACCAGCCCCAGATGATAGGTGAGGGTGATTGTGGAGCAATTGGTGGAATGAAGATTGGTAGGGGAAACCGAAGTACTCGGAGAAAATCTGCCCCAGCGCCACTTTGTCCACCACAAATCCCACTTTTCCAGACTCGCGGTGGGAAGCCAGCGAATAACCGCTTGAGCTATGGCTCGGACTAATGCTGAAAGTAAATGTACCCTTGATCAGTACGTCTGTTTATTAACATACCCATAAAAAGGGACCGTTTATTTCTTTCATCCTTTCGTGCAACCGGTGTAAGTTTGCGGTAGAAGTCCAATGTTCTCTTTTAATTTTATAATGAAGACATCAAGTATATTATTACAAATGATACATACAATAGGTACTGACATTGGTGTGCCGGTATTACTAAGATTAATGTGATTATTCTACTATCATTACAATTTTCATCATTAAAAATTAAATACTTTATTGACAAATCAATTTTCCTGTTTAAAAATATAGTCACGAATGTTAAAATAATTAACACTTTCAACCTCAACCTCAGTGTCTCTCCTGAAGTGAACCACTTCCTGTCACGATTCGGCTGCGCAAACAATAGGCTCTTTCTTCGCACGTCCCCCCCCCTCAAAGTCATATGCACGAGTATGTACCAGTTTTACTAGCCCCGATAGCGCGGTCGGTATAGTGACTGGCTGTAGGCTGGACGACCGAGGGGTTTGAATTCGAGTCCCGGTAGGGTCAAGAATTTTCTTTTCTCCATGGCGTCCAGACCGGTCGAGGGTTCGCATCCCGATGAGGTCACTGGATATTTTAAATTTACCTAATCCTTCCAGCGCACTATGGCTCTGGGGTGGATTCAGCCTCTAACAGAAATGAGTACCAGGAATGTTGCTGGGGGGTAAAGGGTGGCCGGCGCGTAATGCTGACGAACTTCCCGCCATCTGTGAACCTGTTGTCTAGAAAATGTGGGAACCCCGACGTCTCAAAACACTAAGCACCTTCATGGCCAATTGCAGGAATAGTTTTATTTTTTAATATTGTATTAATATATATTATTTTATATTAGACTTGGACCGTCTCTGTGGTCTAGTGGTCAGAGTTCCTAGTTATAATCTAGAGGTTCACGGTTCGATTCCCTGCGCCACCAAATGTTTAAAAGTAGTGGGTTTGGAAAGAGGTCCACTCAACCTCGTGAGGATAACTGAGGAGCTATTTCAAGGAAATAGCGAATGCGGTCTAAACAAAAATTCCGAACTTAACGGCCGTGGTAATCCGTTGCGCTGACCACGTGACACCCTCTCTCCGCTAAAGTTGGCACTAACTTCGCCGACAAGCGGTGGTCACTCGTTCGGTATAGTTCGCTTGCTGACTACAGACCACGGAGTTATATTAGACTCTAGTTCTGACGTATGTCTCATAAAATTGAGTCGAAACCCGATAAACAATTCTGCCATGAGCCAGAATATCTAGCGAATTTCTATTATTTTCGTTTCCAGTCTCTCCAGTGTTAAACTCCAGTCTCTGAGTATGGGCTCGGTTAGCATGCGCGATTCTTGGCTCGAAGGTAAGAAGCTCCTGTCGGTTGTTCCACCTAGCGTTACATGTAACAGAGCTTACTTAACCCAAAGATTTATTACCTAATTCTTTTTTGAGCAAGTTACAAAATTTTCTAAATAATTTTTAGGATTTGAGGTTCTCACAGCGGTAGTTATGAAGAATTCTCTCTTAAGGGGTAGAAGTGCATGTAGCCCGTTGAAAGTAAAAGGGAGTTTCAGACAAAAATGTTGCGTCCATCTTCAGAGTCGAATAATAAACCAAGCAATATACCAGTTTTCAATCTGCCTGCACTCTGGTTTCTAGCTTGGTTCATTCTGGACGCTGAAGATGTAGGCGACGTGTTCCTCTGATCATTTGTTGACTTTCTACGTGCTGAACTGTGGTATGTCCCAGAATATAGAACTTTAATTTTTTTTCTTAGTGGGGTGAGACAGAAATCCACTTGGCACTCTGGTCACTACTAGCCTATTGTATCAGCCCCGAGATGACAATGGTGATTTGTGGAATGAAGATTGGAAGAGAAACCGAAGTACTCGGAGAAAAACTGCCCCACTTCCACTTTGTTCACCACAAATCCTACATGTAGAGACGCGGGCTCGAACCCGGGCCGCCACGGTGGGTTATCAACGATTAACCGCTTGAGCTATGGCGCGGCCTCTTTAAAAATTATTACAGATTTTCAGTGTCTGAAAACTGGAGGTATACGTGGTGTGTTCCAAAAGTATCGAGCCTTCTTTTTTCCCGCGTAAATCAATGAAGCGCGGGAGGCTCCCTTTAGGTGGAGATGTGGAGGGGACATTCTTGGGCAGTCGTGAATTTTTTGCCGCCTGCAGAAAGCGTCAGTCGCTGGCAGTCGGCCTATGAGTGAGGACGTGTAGTGAGCGCTCGTCGGATTCCAGTAAGGGGTAAAATGACGGAACAACATGAGCAGCGATATTGCATCAAATTTTGCATAAAGCTTGGCGATACCCAAGTGGAAACCATTCGCAAGATTCAACAGGCTTTCGGGGACGATGCCATGAGCAACTCACGGATAAAGGAGTGGTACAACCGCTTCAAAGATGGCCGCACATCAGTGGACAGCGAACCGCGTTCAGGCAGACTCTCAACAAGCCGAAATGAGAATGTCATTGAGCAAGTGCGGACTTTGGTCATGGAGGACCGTCGTATCACAGTCCGAGAACTTGCGAACGAGATAGGGGTAAGAATTGGATCGGTACATTTAATTTTGACCGAGGATTTTGGCATGAGGAGAGTGTCTGCGAAATTCGTACCGAAACTGCTAGCAATGGAACAGAAGCAGCGCCGTCTGGAAATGGCACAGGACATGCTGGACAATGCAAACAGTAACCCCAACTTTCTGAACACTGTGATCACAGGCGATGAGTCATTGGTTTATGGGTACGACCCGGAAACCCAGATGCAGTCATCACAGTGGAAACATCCGACATCCCTGAGGCCAAGAAAAGCACGGCAGGTCCGCAGTAATGTCAAGGTCATGTTGGCCATTTTCTTCGACTCCTGTTGGGTTGTGCATCATGAGTACGCACCACAAGGCCAAACCATCACAAAGGAATAGTACCAGGAGGTCCTTTGTCGCCTTCATGATGCTGTGCAGCGCAAACTACCGGATCTCTGGGCAGCAAAATCTTGGCAGCTCCATCATGATAACGCAGCCGCCCATTCTGTGCATCTGATTCAGACCTTCGTCCCTGTGGTTCGTCAGGCTCCCTACTCCCCCGATACGGCTCCGTGTGACTTTTGGCTATTTTCCAAGCTGAAAATGCCGCTGAAAGGAACCCGATTTGAGTCAAGAGAAGACATCATGCAGAATGCAACGGCCCGGCTGATCACCAGTCCAAAAGACGCGTTCCAGAAGTGTTTCCAACAATGGCGGTAGCACTGGGAGAAGTGTGTGCATTACCAAGGAGACTACTTTGAAGGGGATTAGGGTTTTGTACCTCAAAATGAATAAATGTATTTCTGCCGACCAAAGGTTCGATACTTTTTGAACACACTACGTATAAATTTTTCCATAAGCACTTTGGCCTGGTTTCCATATTTAGCCTTCCATTATTGACTGCCGTCTGAGAACCGAATGTCACCACTAGGCAGACGTCGTTTTCATTTAGATGGTTAACGTAAGAACGCCCTGAATCAGCCATTTGCCTTCATGATCCTGCATATATATGTTCTACATAAATACATGTACCAATTTGATAAATAAACTTAGCTGATGTGGTCTAGATTCTTCAGCAGTGAACATTGCTTAATACGGAGACGTGGAGAACTTCGAATATCGCCCCAATTGCCTACAGAATATCGGCTCTGTTCGCTGAAGCTAACTCCATAGAGACGAGCCCTCTTGAGAAACAGCCAGTTGTGCAGTTACTCAAGAATTTCCCGAAATTTTATGGAACTCGAAGTTTGTTTTGTTGCCCTGCATTGATCCCTATCCTCAGTCAGAGAGATCCAGTCCATATCGCCCCAGTCTGTGACGAACAAAAATACTTCCAAAAAGCCATGCATTCAGGAAACAATTGTAATAACTCTATATCACTCAGTTATTAACTCATGGGGCTGAGCCCTTCTTGAGACGCCGCTAGATGTGTGGCTATTCAAGAACTTCCCGGCTTTTTAGGCAACTCGAAATTGCATTAACCTGTTCACAGGAGCACTCCACTGGTCCTTATCTTGAGCCAGACAAATCAAATCCATACCATCCCATCCTGTCTCTATAAAATTCATTTTAATACAATCCACCCAATATTATCCCAGTGGACATTTCCTTCTGGATTTCCCATCAATATTCTTTATGCATTCTTAGACCCACTCGTACTACATGCCTTGTCCATTTCATCCACTTTGACTTCATAATCAAGTTATACTTGACGAAGGGTAACCCTTAATGAAGCTCCTCATTATGAAGATTTCTCACTTCATCCCGCTATGGTCCCAATATTTCTCCTCAAAACCCTGTACTCACTGAAGGTAGCAGCTTTTGATTTGGTCCCAATGTTTCTCCTCAAAACCCTGTATTCATTGAAGGTAACAGCTTTTGATTTGGGCCCAATGTTTCTCCTCAAAACCCTGTACTCATTGAAGGTAACAGCTTTTGATTTGGTCCCAATGTTTATCCTCAACACCCTGTACTCACTGAAGGTAACAGCTTTTGATTTGGTCCCAATATTTCTCCTCAAAACCCTGTATTCATTGAAGGTAACAGATTTTGATTTGGTCTCAATGTTTATCCTCAAAATTCTGTACACACTGAAGGTAACAGCTTTTGATTTGGTCCCAATGTTTCTTCTCAAAACCCTGTACTCATTGAAGGTAACAGCTTTTGATTTGGTCCCAATGTTTATCTTCAACACTCTGTACACACTGAAGGTAACAGATTTTGATTTGGTCCCAATGTTTCTCCTCAAAACCCTGTACTCACTGAAGGTAACAGCTTTTGATTTGGTCCCAATGTTTCTCCTCAACAGCCTGTACTCACTGAAGGTAACAGCTTTTGATTTGGTCCCAATGTTTCTCCTCAACACCCTGTACTCACTGGAGGTAACAGCGTTTACATATGATGAAGTGGAAACACTGGCACCAGGCGGGTGTTCTCTTCTGTTTCCCCTGCCAACTTCCTCGAGATGCTCCATTTCATTTAACTATATTATGATATTGGTGTGGCCGCCCCTGTGGTCTAGTGGTCAGAGGTCCTGGATACATATCCAGAGGTCCTGGTTAGTTTCCCGGCGTTACCAGATTTTCTGAGAATTAGTGGGTCTAGAACGGGGTTCACTTAGCCTCGTGATGATCATTGAGGAGCTATTTCAAGAGAATAGCGACTCCGGTCTAGAAAACAGAAATTAATGGCCTTGGGGATTATTTGCGCTGACCACCCGACGCCCTTTTCTGCTAAAGTTGGCACCAACTTCGCTGACAAGAGGCGGTCGCTCGGTCGGTATAGTTCGCTTGCGGACTGAAACCACGGAGTGTTTTTGTTATGATGTCTGTGTAGATAATAATTTACGGGCTATGTGACTAGGAGCTCAGTCTCAGCGGCATTAACTTGATGGTGACATAGCTCAGGCGTTTTTTTTTAATTCGCCTAGTGGGGGGTGGAATCCAACTGGGTCCACTCGGAACGGCGGCCACTGATTGGCCTATTGTACCTGCCCCGGGTGATTATAATGATGGAGAATTTGGTGGAATGAAGAATGGTAGGGAAACCGAAGTACTCGGAGAAAACCTGCCCCAGAGCCATTTTGTCCACCACAAACCCCACTTGAGCAGTCCCAGGATCGAACCCGGGCCGAGGCGGTGGGAAGCCAGCGACTAACCGCTTGAGCTATGGCGCGGCCTAGCTCAGGCTGTTAGTCGCCCTATCCCCACTGCGGCTGCCTGGGTTCGAGTCCAGGTCAGGACATGTTGGATTCGTTGTGGACAAACTGCGCTGGAGCAGATTCTCTCCGAGTATTTATATTTCCCCTGCCAATTCTTATTCCAGAGACTGCTCAACACTCGTCATGTAATATCTGGGGCTGGTACAGTAGGCGAATCAGTGGCCGCCGTGCCGAGTGGACTCAGTCACCCCATCCCACACAATCTGAAGAGAGATGGGAGCATTAGAACTCTCGTCCTTCGAAGGATTTCTCAAGGCACCTGCAATTACTTTCCCATTTTGTCTGTCTGACCAACTGCTCTCTCTCTCACTCTGCCCTTGCCCCTGTCTTGGTGTGTCAGTTTCACAGGGCTTGTGTTCAGAATACTTCTGTAATTAAAACCAGAAAATTCTATTCTTTACCATGACAGAAATCAAATTTCTCTGTTATCTTATAACCGGAAATGGTGCAATCGATTTCGCCGCAGTCAGTATGTATGCTCGCAAGTCCCTATTACTGTGCGTAGTGCGCCAAGCCTTTCTCTGCAACTCGCCTGCTGAACACGGATGTTCTATTTCAAAACTTAGAACCAAAGTGGCACAAGTGTCACAATTGTAGTCAAACATTCATTTTCTTACTTTAATCGTAAACCTAATGACAATCTGACATCCAGTAGTGTCACTGTGAACCGGTCACGGTAGCTGAGCGGTCTAAGACATGTACTGTCTTCGCTCGCTCGGAAGCCTGGATCGTGGGTTTGAATCCCACACAAGGCACGGATGTTTGATATGTGTAAGTGTTTATTCTGTGTTTGTGTTGGCCTGTGTTTAGGTAGAGGCCTTGCGACTAGCTGATCACTCGTCCAAGGAGTCCTACTGTCTCTAAAATGATAAAAAACAACCTCTACACCGCAAGGTACAAGAGGAACAGATTAAGTAAGTAGGTGTAATTGTGAATGCAGGCCTAAAGACATTAACCTGAACACGAAACAAACAAACTCCGTGATTTTAGTCCGCAAGCGAATTATACCGACCGAGTGATCGCCGCTTGTCGGCGAAGTTTAGTGGCAACTTTTGCGGATAGAGGGTGTCGCGTGGTCAGCGCAACGAATCGCCACGGCCGCTAATTTCGATTTTATAGACCGGAGCCGCTATTTCCTTGAAATAGCTCCTCAGTTATTGTCACGAGGCTGAGTGGACCCCGTTCGAGACCCACTATTTCTCAGAAAAAATATAACAGTGCCGGAAACCGATCCCGGACCTCTGGATCTGTAGCCAGTAACGCTGACCACTAGACCATAGAAGCGCTTTAAAACCATCTAGAATACAACACGAACTTTTAAAACAAAACGCAATGCAAACAGTAAATATGAAGATATTGACCTATATTAATTTTGCGTTACATAACATTTGAATAGAAACTTGATGTGATTTCTTGAGATTTCTACCTACTTGCGGAAGGAGGCTTTCAGATTAACATTTATGAATTGTCTATTTCTAATCATTAATTATTCTCAGAATATTCACTTGTATTAATTACTGAAAGAGTTATTAATGACAAAGTTTCGTCATGCCCTTTACATCAAGTTGAGGCATTAAGACTCTTGTGTAGTCACCTTCAGGTTATGCTACATGCAGTGCACGTCCCATCGTGTGACCTGTCTCAATGTTATTTACATTTCTTCTTTTTCTTCTTCTCAGCAGAAATATTGTTTCTAAAATAAAATTAAAATAATCCTCATAATTAAAATTCATGTTGGCCTAAATATTTCTCAATATATTGACATTGAAGGGTGTGACACCGTGTAGTCTTGTAGACATATACTAAATTTTCGGAAGGACATACTATCAATATTTTCAGGTTAATTATATGAATGTAATCACCGCCTCTGTGGTCTAGTAATCAAAGTTCCTGGCTACAGATACAAAGGTCCCGGGTTCGATTCCCGGAGCTACAAGATTTTCTGAGAAGTTGTGGGTCTAGAACGGGATCCACTCAGCTTCGTGAGGATAACTAAGGAGCTATTTCTGGAAAATAGCCGCTGCGGTCTAGAAAACCGAAATTAACGGCCGTAGGGTTTCGTTGTGCTGACCACGCGACACCCTCTATCCGCTGAAGTTGGCACTGACTTCGCCGACAAGCGGCGGTCGCTCGGGCGGTGTAGTTCACTTGAGGACTAAAACCACTGAGCTTTTTATATAAGTCTAATTATATAACCTTGTAAAATTGGTTGTGGGAATGAGACCCAAAGAGAGGAGGGATTTAAAGGAACACAATCCAGGGCAGTGGGGAAAAATGGGCCGTGAACTGCCCTCTAAAGTGGCACGCTATTTTGCATGTCACAGGGGGGGGGGGGAACAGTGGGGAATGACTAAAAGAAAACTTGTGAAGAATGTGGAGAAAAAAACATTCCTTTTCAGTACGAAAACGCGTAGTCTCGTAGGTGGTTGCGAATGTTTCGGAGGAATCTTCTAGCACCGTTTTCAGGGTACAGGAATATAAGCATCATGTTCATCCAACGGGACCCTAGGGCATCATATTGTAAAGCACAGACCACAATTTAAGTTTGCACCGCCCATCAAATTTCAGATCTCAGAAGTTACTGCTAAAGGATGCTAATGTAGAAAAACGAGTACGAGTCTCTTCTTCTATCAGGGGGCCTTTTTAGTAAGCAATGCCATTATCTCGCATCTTAAACTTCATTAAAGCAGACTCAGATATCCGTTTTCCAAGAAACAACTTAGGCTGTGGATGGGTCTGTTTGGGAAGGTGATGGAGTGAGATTATGAGAGCACATGAGACCGGGTTACCATTTTCTAACATGCCGTGCGTTCTTGAGAGATCCATCCTGCCAGCTTTCTGCTTTTAACCGCTATATAATCATGTTTCTCTGGCGTGGCTTTAGATCGGCCATCTTGTTTTTCTTCCTCCTTTTCTTTTGTTTTGACTCGCCCACGCCACTCAGCGGCCAACATGCAAATCACTCCATGAAAACCGCCCTCAACAGCCAAAAGCTGTATATAACCTTACATTATCAGCACAGTAATTTTTGCCCACACCAAAATGGCCGTCTTTCCCCCTTTTTCTCGTAGAAAAAGTTGTAAAAAATAAAATTGAAGGTATGGAAGGAGCAAGTAAGAAAAAATCCTATTTCGCTGGTGTGTTATTAAAGTCCATAACAAGATAGTTGAAAATTGTTGAGAGTCTTATCAAAATATAACATTTCTAGAATGCGCTACGGAGAGTTTAAATTATCTTGGTATTGGTGAAAGGGCGTACTGCTTTGATGTAGGGGAGTTACAACGAGGGTTAGTTGTGTGGGAAATAGCGTTACGTCATTACATGTAGTCTAGACTTCCTCAATAACTACGAAAGTTTTGCTCTGTACGTGATGTAGAGAGAAGAAGAGGAGAGGCAGGGGAGGAAAGGTCCTTTTTTAATGCATTATCAAAAAGCTGTTGTAAGGAGATTGGCTGTAGAATGTACGGACAGATACAAAGCAACGTCCGATAACAAGGAAATATTGACTCCCTTAATATTTCCTCCTCAAAATGGCTGCTATGAATATAGACGAACTATGGCAGTTGTATAACATTGTTTTCGCTCAGAACAGCTGCATGGCGGTAGCCAAACCTGAAGTTCTTGCTGAAATAAACTGAGTGCTCTCTCTTTTCATAGTATCTTGAATATAAAATTAGTTAAGGAGTATCTAAAAATGTATTTGAGCAATATATTTTATTTAAAATTTGCCCTAGGGGAAGGAAAACCAATAAATTTGTTCCCTCGTGGAGGCGATGCTCAAGTTACCTAAATACCGTTCAATTTGAAACCATCAGCTTATCGATTAACCTTCACTGAATTTACACGTTGCATGATAACTTATTTCAATATAAATATTTTATATAGAAAAATTTAGTTACTGCGCTAATTTTTATTTTACATAGAATTTGGAATTCTCATAGCGGTGGTTATGAAGATTTCTATCTGCTGAGATATAACACCATGTAGTACGTTAAAAGAAGAACGAAGTTTCGGAGGAAAATATCGCCTCCATTATCAATGTCGAAGAATAGGTCAGGCAATAATCCGTTCTGTTTGCCATATGCTTTAACGCCGATTTCTTGTTTGGTCAATTTTTTACCCTGAAGATGGAGGGCGACATGTTCCTCTGAAAAGTCCGTTGATTTTCAGCGAACTATACGGTATTATATACAAGAAGATATCCGTTTACGTTTGATAATTCTGGGATTGAGCACATATCAAATAGTAAAATGTTACGTAAAAATTATTTAAGGCCGATTTACAGCTTGAGTCTACTTTCGAATTATTGAGTAGTTTAGTTCAGAGGGAAAGGCTCACCATTCTGTTCGGGAGGGTCTCTGTTCAGTGTCTGTCAGTCTATCCTGAATCGGGTTCCCCGTACTCCTTTTGCCGTTAAAGCAGATCTCCATGTCATATCTTCAAGTACGCCACAAACATAGATTCCAAACCATAACACACTGTCCACTAACCAGTAAATCTAATACCCTTCCCGTAACCTATATAGCTGGAAAGCGAGGGACTAGAAATCGAGCATTATCAAATGTTAGATTTATACTCTCTATGGCTCTACAGCCCTTTGTTGGACCTCGGCCGCTTTTTCAGCTTCTTAATCCTATACAGAGTCGGCAGGGCTCCTTAGACGGGGGATCAGCCAGTCGCAAGGCCGCTACCTGTACACAGAATAACACAAACAAAATAAACGCACACAGACATCCATACATTGAGTGGGATTCGAACCCGCGATCCCAGAGTTCTAGCGGNATAACAATCCTAGGTAGTATAGTAGATCTGTACAAAATACTGTCATGTGAATCAGTGACTATAGACGGGGTTCGGGTTGGTAATTGGGTTTATTAACCACACACAGGTCGTAACTACGATTAATGAATATAATAGTGCTGATTTATACAATCTGTAAGCACTCCACACGAAACTTCTCAGTCTATTGCCACTAGTCTCCACTATCCGTTTCCTTGCAACGGATTTATACACAGGGAGTATAAAAGTCTCACTAATCACGCGCTCCCAACATCGCTATGCTACTGCACACGTAAAGTCTTCACAGGCTGACTTCTTGTACTCATCTGTACTCCTCAAGTTTACTGCTTGCTTCCTGTACTCCTCCAGCTTACCTTTGTATTCCGGCCGCTTATTACTACTCGTAACTCATAACTGTCTTTAACGTCAAAGTCAAAGCCACATTGCGACTGACGGTCAGTCAGTTGGTAAGTCTTGGTGTCGAGCCCCATCTGGGGCTCATGACCAGATATTAATTATTACTGTTTTAGAGTTACGGTCTTGTTTCTGTGGGACGCCCTCCCTGACGAGAGGATGGGTCTGTCTTTTATATGGGCTGCTGGTCCTTGCCAGCGCAGTCTTACTCGGGTCCGAGTCGTTTGGGACTCGCGACCATATTTTACGGTCTCAGATTTGAGACTTCTCTTTTCGTCGCCTCCTACGACTCGCAAGGTCACGGTGGAGGTATTCGACTCCGCCTCCACACGGGTTGCCTTTAACGAATTTTGTCATTTATTTATATATCCGCGGAACGGATATGGACCTAAAATAAACACAGATCACGTGATCGCCATCCAGCTAGTCTGTTGGCGCTTAGGTCGGATCTGCAGAAAACACAGCTGCCTCTACTCTTGCATTTTGGACCGTGTTTACAGAGCTGTTGCCTGGCAACATGTTGATCAAATCTGTTAAAATATGTAATAAATACATAGACCAATAAATCTCCGAGCAGAGTGTAAACATTTAATTGCGACAAAAATACCGAAAATATAATATTCGGTCTGACAGATAATAATTTGGAATATAGAATAGCTTTAAAAACTATTGGCTGGAAAAAAAATGAAAGATAAACACGGATAATAGAGCATTCGTTTATGGCAACACGCTATAAAATCATTCACTTGATTACAAAATAGGAGCTAAGGAGAGTGATGTTAAGGTAACTTTGTCCTCTTCACAGAGAGAAAGAGAGAGACACTCTCACTTAATGACCACATATATGAATCCCGCGTTAAAGCAAAATATGATAATGGACGAGACGGATATCGAGTCTGGCAAACCCCCTCTTTCAGCTCTATCATTATTTTATTTCAGAAGAATAAAACATTTCTTCCCACAGATTACCGCCATCTTTTTCCAACTTACATGAAAATCACGACGAAATGAATATTATTATACACTTAGACTGTGGTCTGAGCACTTCCCCATCGTACCCGCACTTCCTTCATACAAATTCATTGGGGCATTCTGTCCGCTCCGATATTCCGTACAGGTCTATAGCTTGAAGATTTCTGTTTTGGTATAATTGAACAGGGTACGGAGTTTCAAGGAAATGAGGACCAATTCACTTTCCTCTCATTTCTCGTATAACATTATTTTGAAAAGTATGAATAATATATGTGGGGGGAGGATCAGAACTGTCTTGTAAGGGGGACGTATGTCTCAGCGCATTTAAACATTTGCTGCGGAGAATTTAAAAAGCGAGTCACTACTTCCGAATGAATTTTAGCTTTGAAGAAAGTCGTCTTCTGGGTTTTGGCGCCGTGTATTCGTTTTGGCTGACATTTCGGAGGAACGTATCGCCTCCATCTTCAGAGCAGGTGAATGGCTTGTGAATGCAGAGAGCAGTAGCTACAGCTACAGCTACGTTCCTCCGAAAAGTCAGCCAAAACGAAGAATACACGGCGCCAAAACCCACAAGACGACTTTCTTCATAGTCATCGCCGTGAAAACCTCAAAACTTACGAATTTTAGCTTTGTTCTAAAGTGGACGATTGACATAGAATGGGCGTTTTCTTCGGAAAATAAGCGCCTAAATGGCTTATAACAGAAAAAAATCTTTCGTCTGGAAGAAGCAATTGAGAAAAGAAGATACTGCAACGGATTTGCTCAAAGCTGTGTCTCAGTGGACGAATGTTACTGTTCATTGCTTAGCAAAGGTCAGCACAACAGTGAAGTCGCTGGCTAGCAATCACGTGACTTGTTTTCTGTGTTATCCGTGCCGAAGGTTTAAGCGGGACAGTGAAGGTCGTTTGCAGTTAGCGAAACAAGCAAGAGTCATACAAAATCATGAAAATGTAAATGTTCGCAATATTGTACAAGGCGAACCTCGACACGGGGAATATAACAGACTTAAACTTTGTGGAGTGCGACCGTTCAAGTGACTAGACTGCTGTTGTAGTAGGAGCTACTAATAATAAGACAAGATCTGTTGTACTGAGCCTGTGAACCTGAACTGACAGAAGCCTTGTACATATTGTATATACATACACTTAATAACACATAAAATATAAATTGTACATACTGAAAAGAGACTTATTACTACCGTGACTTTGGCAAATGATAGACCCGTACTCTGGTCAGAGAGAGAGCCCCACATCAACAAACCTGCAAATGTCTGACCGTAATAAAAATCTGGCCGTAAGCCCCAGATGGATGCTTTATTCCAAGACAGTCTGGTCGACTGACCGTCGGTAATAATATAACATTGACTTTGACTCTGCAGTCAGTCATAGCTGAGAAGCCGTGAGTCAAGGACACGAAGCCGTCACGGAAAGGAGTTGTGAGGATTCAGCTATGAAGTGTTAACACACATTGAAGGCTTCATGTGCTGTACTTACAGTAATATTGAGAGTGTAAGAACTAATTGTACGAATAGTTACAACTTTTGAAGAGATAAACAAACCGATTCACCGATCGAAAACCGCGTTATTAGTCGATACAATGCGGTCTTTAGGTAAAGAAGTTATTAGGCAAACTTATGTGGCGCATACAAGGCTTTACGTCCATTATGAGAAGAAAAAAGGAAATATCATATTCAAATTAGCGCAAATTTCGAAGCAAATAACAGAAATATAGAACGTAATAGAACGGGTACGCCTTGGCTGTATTTCCGAAATTGTATATAGTATTCGGCGACAACAGTGGTCTTCCTATCATACAGGGTGGGGTGCAGAAACTGCCTTTTTGTGAAGACGCATTGTGAAGGGAGGGGAGGTCGCAGAAAAATGGGGATAGGCTCGGCGAATGCAGCAGTAGCGAAAGTTTCTGTCTAATACCCCTAAGTAGGAAACATGAGGTAGACGAGTGAGCAGCGTGTGTTTGCTGTCGAAGCCTATTTTTCGAACAACCATTCCTACCTTGTGATGCAGCGTGCGTTCCGTACTCACTTCGGAATTAAGCCCAGAGTTCCGGTTCCCGACCGGAAATCGATTGTTTTCTGGGTAGAGAACTTTAAGACAAGGGGGAGTGTGGTTAAAAAATCATCAGGATGACAACGGACCGTTACGCCGCCAGAAAATGTGGAGGCAGTTCGACAGTCGATTTTGAGATCTCCAAGACGCTCCGCTCGAAAACATGCAGTCGCCCTAGTCATATCCAATCGTTCAATGCATTGAATTCTTCACGAACATCTTAATTTTCATCCCTATAAGATGGTTATTGTGCAAGAATTGTCACCACATGATTTCCAGAACCGAATAACGGCGTGTGAAACATTATTGGAAACTTTACCCCCTGACGCACTTGTTTTCTTTAGTGATGGGGCACATTTTCACCTATCCGGATATGTCAACAAGCAGAATATGCACTATTGGAGTGGTAACAATCCCAGAGAGCTCCATGAGAGGCCACTTCACAGTGATAAGGTGACAGTATGGTGTGCGTTGTCGAGAGTTGGAGTTATTGGCCCTTATTTTTTTGAAGAAGACAATCATGCAGTTACTGTCAATTCACACCTATTTGGACATGATTAAAAACTTTTTCGAACCAGCTCTTGAAGAAATGCATCTAGGAAATGCCAGGTTCCAACAGGATGGTGCCACGGCCCACACAGCCCGAGCTTCGATGACAGTTTTGAGGGCAAAGTTCCCCGGACGGCTCATCTCGCTTCGAGGTGACATCCCGTGGGCAGCGCACTCACCTGATCTAACGCCCTGTGATTTTTTATGGGGATACCTCAAGGCAGAGGTTTTTAAACATCGCCCCACAAACCTGCTTCAGCTGAAGAATGTTATTTGGCAGGAAGTAGCCCAAATTCCGGTGCACATGTTGGAACGTGCAGAGGGGAACTTCAGAAAACGGTTGCATCAGTGCATAGAGAACGGTGGCCACCAACTTCAAGATATTTTGTTTAAAACTACGTGATTTAGAACTTTAAAGTACGTTCTTTCATTAGCTAAATATAAATTTTGTCTATCAGCAATAATTTTTCTTTTATTCGCCTTCAAAAAGGAAGTTTCTGCGCCCCACTCTGTACACGAAATTTACCGAAGTCTCCTAACATCTATAATAATTACCTGAAGCTTCTTGCCGCCCAAAATTATTCGTCTAAACGTAGAAGCTGAACATCCTAAAAACATTTTGTAAGCGAGGGATTTTGCACTTGCATTGCGCCGTTTCGGGTTCCCATAAGAATAATTTTTCAACCGTTATCATGTTGATTGAATATAAACTATTTATTTGTCACGAAAGTGAGAAAAGTTTCAGTTTCAGCGTATTCTGTATGTTATTGGAATATTTAAAATATTTTTATGTGGAAGTGTCAAGTGTAAGGCCTATTATGTGTATATAAAGGAGGAAGTTCATGATTGTTTACTTTTGTGTGTTATTATATTAAACAGTATAAAATCTTATAAAAAATAATGAAAAATTCTTTCGGATTTTCAGTGATTGTTATACTACTAGGCTTAAATATTTAACTGAAATATAAGTGATACTTATGCTACAACAGTTGCTTTATTAATATTTCAAATTTGTATTTGGAGATAATTAAAAATAGGGCGAAGGCTTCGCAAATGTTACTCTGCCTATACGCTTCCTAGGACGCTAATTAATACCATGGATATCGTCAACTCGAAATATATACGGAAGTGTTCAAAGTAGTTTTAGATATATGATTATAAAATAAACATCAAAAGGCTGGTTTCAAGACTGGTCTCCATCTTGTGAACAGCGACGTTTTTTAAGGTGTTAATAATACAGAAGGAATATACAGCCATTTGAGTTGTTTTTAAGAATAGAATTGTACCTTTTGAAGTGTGAATGAATTATGTGTGACCGTGGGAAATCTCGAATGTGTGCATCATGTGACGTAGAAACTTCTGTAACAAAAATTTTGCAATTTCAGAGCTTTTTAAATTCGTTTTTTCTCAAATAATAGCTATCGAGTGGTTTCCGAAATCTGACGGCACAACTTTTAGCGTTTTCTGATATTTCACACAGTTTTGTATAAGCTGTAACTGTAATTTTTGTTTTTGTTTTCGATTATCTCGAAATGTTTCTAATAAAAATTACGATATTTTCTCCTTCTACAAGGTGACGATAAGATTGTAGTTCTGTTACGCCTATGATGACATAGTGAGTCACTGAGACAACAATAAGATGTAAGTATTGAACTGGAAAATGTACCTTTAGAAATATTCAGAGACTTTCGGCAAGTACCGGACAAATACTTATATAAAAGATTCTTTCAAGTACACACGAACCATAAGAGTATAAGTGCTGTCTGCCATCGAAATGTATAAAATTATTATGAACAATTTATATCTGTTTGTCCGTGTGCTCCTTTGCATGTTCAATTCCGAAACTACAGAAAGAAGTTTCCTTAAATTCTATAGTGGGCAAGATCATTAAAAGTTGAATGTTTAATTTATTTTTGGTTCAAAATGAAGCAATACGGTAGCGTGCCGCGCCATAGCTCAAGCGGTTAGTCGCTGGCTTCCCACCACCTCGGCCCGGGATCGATCCCGGGTCTGGTCAAATGGGATTTGTGGTGGAAAAAGTGGCGCTGGGGCGGGTTTTCTCTGAGTACTTCTGTTTCCCTTGTCAATCTTCATTCCACCAAATTCTCCATCATTATAATCACACGGGGCAGGTACAATAGGCCAATCAGTAGCCGCTGTGCTGAGTGGACGCAGTTTGACTCAACTCCCAATAAGCGAGTTAAAGAAATATACGGTGGTCTTGCCTAACATATAAACTAACTTAAATTTGTTAAAGGAGGAATCCTATCTCACTTGAAAGTTGTACGTGGCTTAGAATAGTTTTTAATTAAGATCCACAACATTAGTTCGAACAATGTCATTCTAATCTATCTATCTATCTATCTATCTATCTATCTATCTATCTATCTATCTATCTATCTATCTATCTATCTATGTATCCAGCCATCCATCCATCCACGGCTCTACAGCCCTTGTGGACTTTGGCCGCTTTTTCAGTTTCTTAATCCTATAAACAGTCGGCAAGACTCCTTGGACACAAATATAGAATAAACGCACACAAATATCAATCCATTGAGTGGGATTCGAACCCACGATCCCGGCTTCCGAGTGAGCGAAGGCTCTGTATGCCTTAAGCCGGGTCCAGACTTATTGCGTATCTCCGTTGCGTATCAACTGATGCAACGCTACAAAATTTCTCCTCCCAAGATGCAACGAAGAAATGACGAGCTGAATCTCAGTTTCGAGCCAGATTTCAGTCAGCAGTGACTACACCCAACCTGACGGTAGAAGCGGCCGCGTACGTCTGTCTTCACTGTGCTATGAAGGAGAGAAGAGGGAAATCACGACGTTTGTGGATATCGCCGATCTATGCCAGTAGGGAAGTGTACAGTGGGGCCCATCTTTTGGCGGGCTTAAATTTTCAGTCAGTCTGTTCAGTTCCTATCCTCTCTCCTCCCATGCGTCCTGCTTTTTTGTTTTATTGTAACGTTCTGTGTTTTGGGGATTCCAAATCACGTCCCTCTCCTTATATTCATCAATTAAATATATAAAGCTGTCCTTACTCCACTCCATTCAGAGCATGAACAGAGAATCAAAAATTCAAGAACGCACCCTGGTGATGACTGCACTCCAACTGTCTGGAGCTGATAAGCAAAGCGCGATGCAACCGCCTGCACGTCCAGACTGGCACCACTGCAACCCGAGTCGTCCCTTTGATGCGACGGGAAAAGACCGCCAAGCGAGCGAACAGCCCGTTGCGTATCATTTTCCAACGGAAGGATGATACGGGGTTCCGTCCACACTGATACGGTACGGAGATACGATACGGGGATACGCAACAAGTCTGGACCCGGCTTAAGAAAGCTGATGGTCTGTCAACTGTTTAAGAATTTTCCATTTCTAAATGAAACATAAAGGGACTATAAATAGCTTAATACAAGATATTCGAGCGATTTCCACTAACACATTTAGTGACGCAGAAGTTACCGCGTTCTGTATAACACAGAAGTCGTGGCCAATACACAGGAACGATTGTAATGAAACTAGCAAAAGTAATGTTCCTTTTATATATTTGAAGCGCGCAGCTTTCAAGTTATGTCAGTTTGGACTTTGTTCATCATGCTAGCGTATTATAACAACTATGTTTCGGAAGTTCTACTTCCTTCTTCAGTTCAAATGGATAAGAAATAAGAGCCGCTCAGTTGGACCCATCAGCATAATTACTAACAGATCACGGTTTGATAGAAGCTGCACCGAAAAGCCAGTGTCATATGTATATGGGTGACCATAGATTTTTTTTATTGGTGAATGGATTTATTAAACACTTATACACACTAGTACTAAGCACAAGCAATTAGGATGCCGCCACTAATCTGCACAACTCACAAATCACGACAGAACCAATTAAGCCTTTGTCCAGCCTGGTGTGTCGTCACGGGCCGTTCCCTCGCAGCGGCTTTCGACAATGGAGATTCTTCAGTCTCCCTTGCAGAACTGAAGTACCAACTGACTTTGCTCCGTGCTTATAACATCTCTGTATGGATCACGTAGCAACACCCACTTTACATTGTTGTAGTAAAAATGTTGTATGCCTAGCAACGGGAACGTGTTTACCCACCTGCTGACCAGAAACTGTTGCTGTTTACAGAGTCAGCTCTTAGCAGTGGGTACATACTCTACGTTAGGTCATCTTCCACATCATATTGACTCGAAGATAATTTTCCAGCTAGCGAAACTAGTGTTTTCTTATGTATGTACTCAGACGGCGGACAGAGTCCAAAGTAATACTTTTATAAAATACCGTATTTAAGCATGTACAGGCCGCGTGCGTGTATAGGCCGCAGCACAATTTTCAGACAGAAATTATAGAAAAAAATAATTATCTTGGAATATTATTTCAGGAGTATTACACCCTGTATTACTAATTATGAATATATTTTTTTTAAATGAAGTGTGATTTCGAATATTTCGAATATAAGCCGCACCCCAGTTTTCCTCTTGAATTTCTGGCAAAAAATGTGCGGCCTATACATGCGTAAATACGGTATGTCAAGGCATTGTCAAGAAGATATACACATTCCATCCAAAATATATTCCAGTCTTATACAGAAGGAGTAAGAACATTTGAATAATTGAAGGTTGTTACTGGCAGTGCTTTATTGCCTTATAAGTACGTCTTGACTTCATAATTAATTTCCTGCGAATTTTCCCAAGTTACTTTTCCATGTCGGATAATAATGACGTATCCCTTATTCATCTTTCATGTATTCCAAGCTTATATAAAAGTATTTTGGTTGATAATAATTCGCATTATACTGCCCCCCCCCACGTTCCGAGCTTAGATTGACTTCCGCTTTGTTTTCAAACAGCGTCAGGAACATCACTGGAGCCACTAGCCCCCATACACCCGAGTAATCACCATTACCAAGTTTCTCCTACTCATTATCTGCCATTACATATTATTCCGTCATTTTCGCCGTATTTATTTTTCTGTCCTCTTGTTTCCTGCTTCCCCGTTTTGCCGCCCTCCTGCCCCTCCCTCTCTTCGCCCTTCATCATCCACTTTCGTTTATTCGATTCCTTTGACTCTATCATTTTAAAAAATTCTCACTTTTATTTCTCTAACTGCTAGTGTTGCTTTCTTTTTATTCCGAAAACATTACATGAATACAAGGTGGNGGGGGGGGAGGAGTTGAGAGGAAAATGTCGACCAGAGATATAAACGAATGGTACACTAATGTAAGAATTATTGCATACAGGCCGGCGTAAGTAGGGCTGCTTTTCATGTGAGGATAATAGTTGTATTTAAAAGTTAAACAGTGACTTGGGGTGGACAATAGACGTTTCTAGACCTCATATCACAGCTTAAACTACAGAGCCCACGGAGCGGGTAACTAGTATCATTAGTGTACTATAAGTATGCCCTTAATTGTTCTAAATTGTTCGCTATGAAATAGAAAATTTCTTCGACATCTCTTTCTTCTCTTTCTCTCGCTTTACCATGGTACTTATGTAGGGGGGGGAGGTGTCCCTCCCATACATTTACTTCACCTGCCCCCGTCTCACTTTGTGATACGCAATTTTCGTATATATCTCTCTTTCTTTCAGAGGGTTGGTTTACTTTCTTATTAGCCTTTTTTCATGGGCATTTTTCTTAATATTTTTTTTTGTGTATTTCAATGGCTGCGATTACTGTAGGTAAATGGTTTCTCTTCGTTTTGGTAGTCGCTCCTGCGAGATAGCATTTGTACCGTGAAGCGTTGGCAGGCTCACCGAGTCAGTCGCATTTCAAATCGTCACATGGTTCGGTAGTTCCCCGACATCACCTTGCAGCGCCGTGTGGCATGTGATCTGACTCTATATAAGCAAGTATCAGAGTGACAATTGTATGTAATTATGGCTACGGCTGTTTCACCTCAGAGTTTCGCTCAGAACGGTGTGTCTGAAATGTGTTCATGTATGGCAAGTGAAAATTCGGGTTAGCGAAGGGAAATGTAAGTGTGGAATGTTGGTATTGGTATTAAGGTATTGGTCAGGTTTCTATAAAAACTACATATGGAGTGTTACAGGTTGTTTATAATGTATGAGTGGCATATCTCCAATTATATGTATGCAGTCTACACAACGATATTCTGTATTCAAAACAAAGTAGACACTGTTATATCGACATTTGTTTTTAATGACGCTACATGTTTCGACCATTACACTGGGTCATCACTAGGCGTACAATGATACCAGACTCAGTTGGTGAATTGCAACTAAAAATTTGCATCTAATTCTTCAATAAGGATCTTTATTTTACGCTTAAGTGTTCTTAAATGAATAAATTGAGTCTTTCAGCTGAAATTTAAATACTCAGATAATACAATTTAAAAATTAGAGGCTAAAGAATAAAACATAAAAATTAAAATTGTACTGAAATGGAAACGGTGTATTTTGCGATAAACCTGTTTGAAACTTTGTGACCTCTACCTTGTTCATGACCCACAGCAGGATGCATACTTTTAAGATAAGATAGTTGCATTCGTCTGTCAGTCTCTTCCTTTCCGAAGCTATTGATCTTATTTGATTCAATTTTATTATTGATGATCTGGAATAAATCTTGTGAAAGTTTGATTTGGCATCATATTGGTCCTATGTTTCCTTTGATCCATAAGAAAATTAAAATGATTTTAAAAATTTTCTATAAAAATATTTGTTCGTTCTCCATTGCCCTAAAACGTGCTATCAAACTTGTATCTTGTTAGGACCTACAAACTTACAAGAAGCGCTACGGTTTCAGGTTCATATTTAACGACATTTAAAGTAAATTTAATATCAGTTGGCTTTGCATATGTTATTCGAAATACGATCGCCTTTACAAACCTGTATTTATATCTACAGCAAATGAACATTGTAGATAAGGAAGTGTACAAATTAGCAACGAAAGCCTTTAGAAAGTAATCTTGTTTCTCTGGGATGTAAGCTCTCACTTACGTATCTTATGCAGTATTAAAATCAGATCATCTCAAGTCAGCACTAGTAGAATATTCTCTAAAAGTTTCGGGAGTGATGGATTCATTATGTAAATATAGTAGGAACATGGATTAGTGATCTAGTTTTTCCTAACGGGCACAATTGTGTAGGAGTCTTTAATCATTTACTCTTAATGTAGGAAAATACTCTATGCCTGTATTGTAACGTGTATAGCTAGGCAACGGCGCCATAGACACTTTCTTGCTTATGGTCACGCAACAATAGGACGAATGTTTACAGCTGGTTGCTAGGCAACAATCAGCACGCCAATGGACTGGCGAGATAGCTATCAAGGGTCTTGTTTTCTAAGTGGTCTGCACTACGTAACAATAGAACTGTGTTTTCTGTGTGTGGTCCGTGCCGAGAGGATATGAGACAAAACGGGAATGGGAATTGACTTCACTTGAGTTCCGAAGTTCCAAGGAAACAACAGTGTGTCCAGAAGAAGAGTTAGAATACTCAGTGTGTGACGTCACATGTGTTATAGTTACAGTAATCTTGAGAATGTAAGAACTGATTGTAGTTAGGACTAGTGAAGATCCAATAAACCGATTCCCCAATGCAAACCCGCGTCTTAGTGACAATGTTTTCAGTCACTAGAGGGCATGTAGATCAATGAGACTCAAGTGCCCACTGAACGCAGCGCTGTATCCAGGCGTGGCAGCAGAGACCTAGGGTTCATACGTAGAGTGAGAAAGGGAGTCCCTTGAATGTAAATGTCACTGAATGTTGTGGCTATGTAGTTACCTGAACTCTTTTTTACCTCAACCCCGTGGTTTTAGTCCGCAAGCCAACTGTATCGACCGAGCGCCCGCCGCTTGTCGGCAAAGTTAGTGCCAACTTTTGCGGATAGAGGGTGTTGAGTGGTCAACACAACGAATCCCCACGGCCCTTAATTTCGGTGTTATAGACCGTAGCCACTGTTTCCTTGAAATAGCTCCTCAATTATCCTCACGGGGCTGAGTGAACCCCGTTCCAAATCCACTATTCAGAAAACCTGGTAGCGCCGGGAATCGAACCCGGACCTCTGGATCTGTAGCCAGGAACTCAGACCACAGAGGCGGTCCTTGTTTACCTAGTAGTTTCATTTCAGCAAACGGTTTATAGTACCAGATGCTGGATGGTTTTCTTCTTTGTTCGGGTAGTGTGTTCAAATTATCCAATCGCAGATGTATTTGTAAAGGTACATACAATATATTATATTTCTCTTTGCACACAGTGTACAAAGGGACGCTTCCGTGCAAGTCGCGTGCATATTGAGAGCTCTCGATGCAAGAAATTAAATATCATATAGTCCTTATTCTAGCTGAGAAAACAGAGCCGGGATAGCTCAGTAAGTATAGTGACTAGGATATGAGATGGACGACTAAGGAATCGTGGTTCTATTTCAGGCAGAGGCATGTAATTTTTCTTTCTTTTTATCCAGGCAAATCCTGCGACACGCCAAGTCCCCTGTGCAGTTCTTATAATGAGCTCTTCCCGTGATGGCAAGGTGGACAGGGCGTGAGTCTAAATACGTACCTCTATCTAATGTTGAGGTTAAGAGAGCGTTCAGCTCCAACTCCATTCCCCCATACGTCTTCATGACTTGGTGTTTAACAAAGCTCAGGGGCACATCTGATTCTGTGTAAGTCTAGTAGGTTGTTACCTAATGTTCTTCTCTTTACTGATCTGCGATAATCTCCGATTTAAATGAAAGTGAATTTTAATATTACTTATTTTAACTGCAAATTGGATTTTACCCGGTCGCAGTGGTACTACAAATAAGATAAAACAAACAAATAACACAAATCACAAAATAATACACCACGCTCAAACAAAACAGCACAAAAATACGCAAACAATAAAAGACATGCTACAGAAAATGAATACAATGCAAATACATTTACAACTGCAATTATATAATTTATTATTAAAAAAATAGCATATTGTGCATTAAACAGTAACAGTAGTGAAATACGTGGATAGCTGTGTGGGTTTATTCTGTGTTTGTGTTGTTCTGTGTGTAGGTAGGGGCATTGCGACGTGCTGATCCCCCGTCCAAGGAGTCCTACAGACTCTCTATGGATTTAAGGAAGTGAAAAAGCGACTAAGGTCCAGCAAAATAGCTGTAGAGCAGAAGATAAATAGATACCGACATACATAGATAGAATACTCGTATGGTCGCTACTTAAACTTACATTTGTACTATTTAGCTATTTAAAGCAGTGTAAATTAAAATTCAAACTTGTCACTGTGCTCATCTAATTAAGCACCGTACCACGAAAAGAGATGGGGGACTGGAAGTGTAGTTGTCAGCTTCACGACCCGGCCGATTTGTATTACTTTTAACTAAGTAAATAGACTAAATTGTTGTCATTGACAAAGTAATATTGCGCAAAGTAACATACGTTGTTACTTTTGTACCTACTGTTCATCTAACTGGGCGTGCGTGGAAAGCTGTAACTTCCTTGTCAGTTTTAGTCTGTTTTCTCTTGTTTTCAAAGTTATTAAGAAGTTTTCCCAAGTGAATGTTATAGCAGCTGCGGCTGTTTGCAGCTATCTGCAATTATGGCATTACAGCATTTGGGTGTGCTTCCAATTCCTATTTCAAATATTTTATCTTTAGTTACATGAGAAAAAAATTTAATTGCTAAACTTTAATGATATCCCTTGTTCAAAATTTTAAGTATTGTTCTATATCAAGATGTTGGAGAGGAAAGTCTTCATATCCCGGACGAACAACTATTGTTGCTGCTTTTTATACTGTAATATTCAGCCCAAATGTAGTTAAATCCTTTTTAATTTTAAAAATTATATTACTTCTGCAAGTGACACAGCATTTGATCAGTTCTAGAAATGAAAGCATGACTGTTAATATTCTCCACACATTCTGGGTACAAGTGTGGAAATTTGGACACTACTGTAGACTGAAATAGGCCTTGTACATATCTCCAAATTCGTGATTTTAGGCGTTACAAGTGTAATTTCATTGTCCTTGATATCTGTTTGTTATCCACGCAAAAATTCGCAGGGGAGTAATCAGATTACTGTGTGCTTCCTCACACAATTAAATAAATCCATGTTCTCGTAATCCTAGAGATCTGACGGACAGACGGTAGCGTAGTTGGTTGAGGCATTATGCTACAAGCCGGAAGGTCGCGCGTTCGATTCACAATGAGGCGGATTTTTTTTTTTCAATTTACACAATCCTTCCAGCTGCACTATGGCCCTGCGGTCGACTGAG
>NW_019719365.1:43750-49925 GCF_002891405.2 Cryptotermes secundus | reverse complement strand
GGGGGGGGGGGGTAAATGGCCGGGGCGTGAGGCTGACAACATCACTGCCATCTGTGAGCCGAATGTCTAAAGAAAATGTAGGAGTCTCGACATCTTACAAAACTATGCGCCTTCATGGCCTGTTAAACGGATAGCTTTACCTTTTTCATTGTCTATAATCCTAGTAAACTGAATGATATATAATCTGGGAATTTAACAAATCCCTTTTACTTGAACAAATTTATATATATATATATATATGTCTTGATTTCCATGTCTCGTCATCATTTAAACTTTTCAGTGTTAAACTAAACTCTCGCTTCTCTCGCAATTCAATATTAAGATCTGAGGTTCTCAACCCGGTGCTTATGAAGGCTTCTGTGTTCTGGGATATAAAGCGATGTAGCCCGGTATATAACGGAACTTACCTCATCCAACTTCAGGATCAAAAATTAAGCGAATCAAGAAACCAGCATGAAGAGGCAAGCAAGCAGATCTTCGTTTTCTACATGCTTCATGCTGATTTCTTGCTTGTCTTACACTTTAACCCTGAAGACAGAGGCAATATATTCCTCAGAAGCAAAACTTGATTTGACCTGAGTTTATGCAACTCTATCTCAAGAGACACAAATATTCATAATGCAATACAATTTATCAAACACAAAGCTAAAAAGTACATAAAAGTAGTTTCAATATTGTTCAAGTCTTTGGACCGAATGTTGTCACTTCTGTCAAGGGAAGAATTTGTTTTCGGACCTAAAACTTGTTTGTCTTGCGGCATTCTACTTCGATCGGCAAATAAACTTCTTCTGTAAGTATGTTGCAGACTGTGGAACATTAAATGGAAAAGTAAATGCTTTATCAATACAAAACATATTGTTTCTGTTCAGTTATGCCCCAGCGACTCCAAAGTACAAAGGGCAGGAAATGATTTATGGCATTCAGCTGGGCAGTAAATAAACACTAGGTGCAACATATCGTGTGCAAATATACTCCGTATATTGATATAATTTTCCTAGCCAGCAGACTTAAATTGACAGCAATCTACTCAGAATTTCGCAAATGATTCTGCTACAAATTTTATTTCTATACTTCTATATATTTATAACAAATAAATTAAATAAGAGGATACTATAGAAGAATACATAACATGGAGCTTCATAATTACTATTTTTCATAAATATTGTGAAGGCTTTGATCAACATGTTGCGAGGCAACAGCTACGTAAACATGGTCCAGCACTCAACAATATATTTGTCTATGTTTTATATGTCGTCCGCGCCACTCCCAGTGCTGATAACGGACCAATGAACTTTCAGACTGACACGTGACACGTGTTTTCTGTGTGGTCTACGTCATGCAAAAATAGAGGGTCCATGTTTTCTGTGCGTGGTCCGTGCCTAAATGATATAAGAGAATATGGGAATTGGAATTGACTTCTCTTGAGTTCCGAAGTTCCAAGGGAACAGCAGTGTGACCAGAAGACTTAGAAGACTTTGTGTGTGACGTTACATGTGCTGTAGTTACAGTGATATTGGGAGTGCATACTTAGTGAGACTATTACAATTCCTGTGCATAAATCCGTTGCCAGGGAACGGGTAGTGAGGACTAGTGGAAATAGACTAAGGAGGTTTGTGTGGTGACAGGTAAAGTTGTTCCTGTGCTCAGTTAATTAAGCACTACGCGTTGAAAGCGTCTAAGTGAATGGACGTATAAACACACATTTTTTAACCTCGGCACTAGATGGAGGTGAGTTGTCAGCTTCACGCCCCTGCCGCTTCACATCCGAGAAAGAGCCCCCGGTACCCATTGGATAGGAGATTATTGTGGAGTGATTGTAAATTGTGTAAAGTAGGAATAATGTAACAATTATTTGTAGTTACGACCTGCAGGTGGGTAGTAAATCCAATTACCAATCCAAACTCCGTCTTTAGTCACTAATACACGTGACAATATAATTTGGATGATACAAGTAAGAACATAATATCCAGGAACGGAATTTGACACGTAGAAGGTACGAGATAAATATTTACACATTTTGACTTGGATAAACGTAAGTTGCTTATTTCATACCTCGTAACTAATAAGAAGGCCAGATAAAGTTTCAGATTGTCGTCTGTTTTGATTATGACACCGTGAAGATGGGCATCGATGTTTCGGGGGGAAAACACTGCTCAGATCAAAAGGGTCAAAAAAGCCGTTAACAGAGTGACAAATGCAAGAGAGCATTTGTCGTGGGTGCAATTGTTCCTTTTGAGTTTATTACTAAAGAAACAGGTTTTAGTGACTGACCGAAATACTAGTGGGCATTAAAACTGTTCTGTCTTGTTTACTTATTAGCAGGGCCCGGATTTTGATGACATGTCATCCTTTTTCCTTGTATCTATGCGATGCCCGTAAATATACAAATCCCTGAGATGAGCTGCTGGATACAGAAATGTAAATTTACAGGTCATTTTCCGTAGTTTTTAAGATTTTAGGGCTTCTTTTCGGTTTGGGGTAATTTTTCGGTAAATTTTGGACTTTCAAGGGTATTTTTTGTCATTTAACCATTTTAAGGAATTTTTGTTTTCATGTATTTTCAGAAATGATAATAATATGCAAGTGAAGTGTCCATTCTCTTTCTCCTGCCTCTACAAAGGCAGCATGCAGCTGCAACCCAAATACCTGTTAACACAGTATGGAATAATAAATTGTAATAATGTCCCGTCCTTTCCGTTCGTTTTGCGGAAAGTGCTGACATTACATATCAAAACATTTTAAGCTGGCAGCAGAGTAAGACAGCCGTCACTCACACTGTGGCCCTTTCGAAGTTCTGTGCAAAGGAATTTGCTTAGTTACAAATATTTCTTGTCGGAATCCCTCCCTTTTTATGATGTAGTGTTGCTCAGTAAAACTTCGTCTGTCTTCAGTTTCTCGCCCTTGACCGTACAGACAGAGATACAGTTAACGAAAGGTTCTCTGTGTGGAAAGTTCAATTCTGTGTTGCACTAGTGATTCATTTTATCACGCTGTCTAAAGTAAAGTCATCTATTTCGTGTCATTTAAAGCAGATTGTAGCTGAATTTGGAGATGATATATTTTCAACTGACGAAAAATTTTATACTGTAAGATGTGTGACACAAAATTGGTTGCAGAAAAAATGTCTCACGGTACAACAACAGAACGGCCTCAGCAAGCATATACGGGCAGTGCAAATTTCGAACAAAAAGAAATCTGTGCAAATGTTACTGTAACAGTGTTCATCAGAAGGCGGAAATAAGTCATCGTATTTTTTGACAGATCTGTGTGATGCTCTGGTGTCCGCAAATATTCTGTTTTATGCTCTGAACAATGAAAAACTGATAAGTTTTCTGGAGGCGATTTGTGGTCGTTCTATCTCAGATGAATCCACTACCTTTCCCAGTGCTACAACAGTATCCTGGAAATAAGGTGCATGGGAAGAAGATCTTCGTTTCCATTGATGAGCCCTGCGATACGGAGGCTCGCTACGTGGCAAACGTCCTTCCTAGACTAAGGAATCGAATGCATACAGAAGAAAGGAGCAAGGCAAGAAGAATCGCTCGCTCTGGTGAGAAAATAGCCAGTGATTTGGAGAAAGTGTCAGGGGACACTGGTAAAATGGCGTCAAGAAAAATATAACATGTTCTGGATATAAACTCAGGTTATGAAACATTATGCACCATTTCTCGAATTCTGACAGGAGAGTCCTTCAGCGCTTTCAGTACTGAAGAGGAACTGCTAGTGATTTGGTACACTTCAAGTGCGCTCCCACTGTGTGCGCAGATGTGGAAAGGAGTTTCACCAAGTACAAGAATGTGCTGTCAGACAATAGGCGCTCTCTTACCTTCGAGAATCTCCACATGTTGACTGTCATCTGTTGCAACCCTGATTGAGGTCGCATTTAAATATTGGAATATTTACCGTGTATGTACATTTGATAAGCGTTCTAACAAGATAGAAAAAAATCGTATTAAAACAATTAGCTTCAAATTCAATTATATACTGCTTAATTTTCAGCATGGAAACAAGGACGAACTTAAAAGGGTAACTTTGCGTTCACAGTGTTAATAAAGATTAAAATTACATTTTAAAGCAATTAGTAGTTTTAAGACAGGACAGGCTACATTTTTAGGTCTTTTTTTTTTAACTTTTAGATTATTTTTCTGGATTTTTCTTTCTTTTCTATAGGACAATTTTCTGGATTTTCGTTCATTTTACAGGTCATTTTTCTGGGTTTTTCGATATTTTTTAAAATATTTTTAGGACATCAAAATCCGGGCTATGTTCATTAGGTATCCGTTTACAAAATTTATCCTGAATTTGCGAGCACTTCATTTAGATTTTAAAAAGGCCCGCTCCATAGCTCAAGAGGTTATCCGCTGACTTTCCACAGCGGGGGCCCGGGTTCGATTCCGGGTCTAGTCAAGTGGGATTCGTGGTGGACAAAGTGGCGCTGGGGCGGGTTTCCTCCGAGTACTTCAGTTTCCCCTGCCAATCTTCATTCCACCAAATTCTCCATCATCATAATCACCCGGGGCAGGCTACATTACGCCAATCAGCGACTGCCGTGCCGAGTGGACCCAGTTGGACTCCACCCCCCACTAAGCGAATTAAAAAAATATTTTTTGAAAACACTGATTGCGAATAAAGCACATTGTTGTCATATTCACCCGGCCTGTATGATGCGTTGAAATATCCAGCATATCTCATATGACTTCAGAGATACTTATTGTTATATACTGCATCATAATATCTGCTATGCTTGCGCGCTCTTAGCGTCTGTTGCTGCAACCGCTGGCCTAACCCTCTCGCGGTCCCTTCTGATATGGAGCCACCGCGGGGTCGCCAGGTTGTCTGTTTATCTCTCGTCTCTTCTGTTTATCTGTCAGTATTTCGGGCGTCAGTACTGAAGAATTAAAAAGAAGCAGTTAAATTCCTTCTCTGCTAAACCTCGTGTAATAGAGCTGGCTCCCGAATAGCGGGTGGCGGATTATTATGGGGTTTTGTTTAGAAAACTGACTGTTGTGTCCGAAGTAAAATGGTTAAACGTCATTTGAAATTTCCTTTTAAAAACGGATAAGTACAAAACAAAGGGAGTGCGCATATAGTATTGCTATTCAATAGGCGAATCAAGAAACGGACGTTTCTAGGCAATGGATCGGTAAACACACCTACAATAGTAAAGGAACTGTTTAAATTGTTACTGTCTGTTGGGTCCGTCCCGAATCTATATAACGAGGATCCCAGGCCAGCTGTGTTGATAACTGAGAAAAGGAGGGAGAGTTGAGTTCTGCAAGGGAGGCTGGGAGTTTGAGTTGTCAGTTGAGAGAATTGAGAAGAGTTAGGCACGGGCAGCTGTGACAAGGAGACCTGAGCAAGCGAAGATGAAGAATCTCCACGGTCAGGAGCCGTTACCAGGGAACGGCTGGTTAAGAGATAGGCTGGAAAATGCTTAGTGGATGCTGTGGTGATTTGTGGAGATCAGCAATAGCGCCGTAATTACTTGTGGTTCTGAGTTGTGTTAATAAAACCAATATCCAATCCATATTTCAGAACTCTAGAAGGCTTTATTTGTTGGGTGTGGGAAAGCTTCAGATCTTACAAGAGAGACAACTGGTCATTTAAACATCTGAACATCCGACGCTGTAAACTTCAGCACACAACTTCGCATTGAATGTTGCAACACTCTGAGTGCCTGTACTGAGTGAGATTTTATGTGCTATTTCTCAGGCAGTCCAGACATTACTACCATTGCTTCAAGACCGCTTCGTTCCAAATTCCTTCCAGTTCGTCAGATTTGAAATGCCCTGCCATTTTCGAGGCTGTGTGCTGTAGAATATGAAAGGATTGTAAAATAACCCAGACAGAGACATCGGAATATCCACTGCTAGGCATGCGCATTTTTGAAAAAGAAATATGTGACGTGGGGAGCCTGGATAGCTCAGTCGGTATAGCGACTGGCTACGGGCTGGACGTGAGGAGCCGGGATAGCTCAGTCGATATAGCGACTGGCTACGGGCTGGACGTGAGGAGCCGGGATAGCTCAGTCGATATAGCGACTGGCTACGGGCTGGACGTGAGGAGCAGGGATAGCTCAGTCGGTATAGCGACTGGCTAAGGGCTGGACGTGAGGAGCAGGGATAGCTCAGTCGGTACAGCGACTGGCTGTGGGCTGGACGTGAGGAGCAGGGAT
>NW_019719365.1:38540-43018 GCF_002891405.2 Cryptotermes secundus | reverse complement strand
GGCTACGGGCTGGACGTGAGGAGCCGGGATAGCGCAGTCGGTATAGCGACTGGCTACAAGCTGGACGTGAGGAGCCGGGATAGAGCAGACGGTATAGCGACTGGCTACGGGCTAAACGTGAGGAGCCGGGATAGCGCAGTCAGTATAGCGAATGGCTACGGGCTGGACGTGAGGAGCCGGGATAGCTCAGTAGGTATATCGACTGGCTACGGGCTGGGCATGAGGAGCCGGGGTAGCTCAGTAGGTATAGCGACTGGCTAGGGGCTGGGCGACAGAAGTGTCGGAGTTGGGTCCCGGTAGGGTCAAGAATTTTCTCTTCTTCACAGCATGCAGACCGGTTCTGGGGCCCACAAAATCTCCAATCCAAAGGGTACCTGGGGCTCTTTCTCCTGGGGATAAAGCAGCAGAGCCGTGAAGCTGACCACTGACCTCCAACTAGAGCCAAGGTCAAGAAAATGTGAATCTATGCATCCTCTCCCCATACGCCTTCATGGCGTAGTGCTTAATTAGTTAAGAAGAGGAACAACTTTACATTTTATCAAGATTATCGCCAAACGCTTCAGATGAGTTTTGCTTCATGCAGAAATTGAAGGGGAAATACCGAGCCAGTATACTAATTACAGCAACCACGAAGCCAGAAATAAAATGGCGTATAACCTCGCAGATGCCGATGACAGCGGCCACACGGTCTAAGGCATGTACTGCATTCGATAGCTCGGACGCTGAGATCGTGGGTTCGAATCTCGTTCACGGCATAGATGTGTATGTGGGTTTATTCTGTGTCTGTGTTGTCCTGTGGTAAGGCGCGAACTTGCGACGGGCTGATCACTTATCCAAGGAATCCAAGGAATGATTAGGGAAGTGAAAATGAGATCAGGGCCTGAATGGAGTAGAAGATTTTCCAAGCAATTTATGGAACCTGAAGATTCATTACCGTGTTAACAAGAGCCCTCCACTGGTCTATATCCTGAGCTAGAACACTCCACTCTATACCATCCCATCCTATCTCTCCGAGATTCATTTTAATATTCTCCACCCACATTCGTCTTGGTCTTCCCAGTGGTCTCTTTCCTTCTGGCTTTACCAACAATGGCCTATATGCATTCCTCTTCTCCCAATTCGTGCTATATGCCCTGCCAACCTCATCCTCCTTGACTTGATCATTCTAATTATACTTGGAGAAGAGTACAAGTTATGAAGCTCCTCACTGTGCAGTTTTCTCGAACCTCCTGTCACTTCATCCCTTTCGGTCCAGATATTCTCAACACCCTGTTCTCAAACACCCTCAGTCTATGTTTCTCCCTTAATGTCAGAGACAAAGTTTCACACCCATACAGAACCACAGGCTAAATTATAGTTTCTATATTATAATTTTTATGCTTTTGGACAACAGACGAGTAGACAAAAGGTTCTGGACTGAATGGTAGCAAGCATTGCCCGAGTTCAATCTCCTATTAATTTCCTTCTGAATCGGGTTTTGATTTATTATAGTCGTTGGGCTGGAAGAGACATTGAAAAATAATAAACCGTATATAGTTCCTCATCTTGTCCGAAATAGAATTTATTATTAACAATAAAGGAATCTGGGGTGCAGCTACCAAAGTCCCGTTTTATTTTGTTATGATCAACCTACGTCATATTGGAAAGCGTTCCAAATAGACATTGCAGATACTAATGGCTTCTGTGTTTTACAATGAATGCTTACCAATATTTCATTGGATGAAAGTAAGATAAATTCAGATTTATCGATGTCAGTTTCGTGCAATGGAAATTTTCCAAGAGTCTTATCAGATAAAGGTCGAAATTAGTTGTATATGTGAGCGAGAATTTTTAGTTTTCAGAAGTACGTAATAACAATTACACACGTATCAAAATAATTTTGTGGATGGCAGATTTAATTGCTTACTGCATTTTAGTTTACTTCTCTACTTATTTGCCGATCACAGTGGCCGCGCAGTCTAAGGCATGAACCATCTTCGTCCGCTCTAACACTTGGGTCATGGGTTCGAATTCTACTCGAGGTATGGATATCTATGTGCGTTTAATTGTGTTTTTGTTGTTCTGTGTGTAGGTAGCGGCCTTGCAACGGGCCAATCTCCCGTCCAAGGAATCTTACCGACTGTCTATTTGATTAAGAAGCTGAAAAAGTGGCAAGGTCCAAAGGTCTGTTGATCCCTTGACTTGGATTCGTGAAAGTTTCTCGAAACGCTATTCTAAATGACAACGATGGATACACGTTGAATACGGGACACAAGAAATTTGAGTCTGAAAAGAGGAGTAAGTACAGATGGAGCGCGTGGGAACGCGGAGAGGGGAAACAAAAGAAAAGCAGATCAGGGAAAGACAAATCTACAAGAGAAACCCTATGCATGAGCAAAGGGTTTCAAAGGATTTAAAACAGAAAGTAAATATCACTTAGACAAATTAATAGGCGTAGAGGGAATGTTAAATAAAAGAAAAATGTCACATAATAGACACGAAATAAATATTACAGCCTTTTACGTGACATTCGTGTAACATACCAGTGATACTGTCCTTAATGTGAAACGAAACAGTAGGAAAATGGAATTAAACACAGGGATTAGAGCGTCCTCACGTGTGCTGTTATGGAGTGGCTTGACAATGAGGCTTGAAGTCTGCAAACAATGACATATCTTCTCTCTACTGATGTCAATGTGTGTTGTTACCTCTCTTATTATACAGCATGTAATTACACGGTATAAAGATCTGTTAATGAGTGACATCTACAGTCAATTGAAGTAATTAACCGTGTGGCGTTTACCTATATTTAACTGAATTACCAGGTTTAGATCAGTTTCCAATTGAAGCAAAGTTCACAGGAGACAAACAGGTGTTTAGTCTGACTTTCGGGAATACAATATTACGGAATTTTTGTATTAAGGTTAAATTTTGGAAAGGCAGATGACCTGTATTCCTAGAACAATGTTTGTTGACATCTCAGATGAGATATTTTGTTCATGATCTTCTAACATTCTCGCTGGATATGTACATCGGGGCCTTCAGCGAAACTTCACAGAGCGTTCACTGAATCACTACATAATCAATGGCCGGTGAAGTTGCATTGAAGTCTGTATTGTGGTCTGTGTATATTGTCACGTATCGGGGGGTATGCGTGACTAATAAGATGGGTTGTTGCATTTGATGATCGAATTTATTGCACCTTTATACAAGTAGTTACAACAGTTCACAAATCACTAACACACTGTCATCCTCTTCCTAATGGACATTCATACCTCACTACTCAACTCTACTCCATTGTACTCCTTTGTACTTCTTCAGTTCTCATCTGAAGTAGACTGACTGCAATCTCAAAGCTATGAAGCTCCACATTATGTAGTTTTCTCCAACCTCCTGTCACTTCATCTCTCTTCGGTCCAAATATTCTCCTAAACACCCTGTTCTCAAACACCCTCAGTCTATGTTCCACCCTTAATGTCAGAGACCATGTTTCACACCCATACAGAACCACAGGCAAAATTAGAGTTCTGTATATTCTAATTTTTATTTTTTTTGGACAGCAGACGAGAAGACAAAAGGTTCTGTACTGAATGGTAGCAAGCATTACCCGAGTTCAATCTCCTCTTAATTTTCTACTGAATCAGGTTTCGCTCTGTTATCGTTGTTCCCAAATATCTGAACTGTGCCGCATTTTCAAAACAACTCTTACCTCTCTTTATGCCGGAAATTAAAGCGAAAAATAAGTGTCCTGCCACTTCCTAAGCACGCATCCCCCTTGCGTTAAGCAGTCTACCGAGGAAGAGAACTACTTGGGAGGCGCTGTGAATATTGGTAGAATTATAGGGGATGTGTCAGTAGGTGGGGAGACGCCCTTAGATGGTAGCCATTGGCTAGAAAATTACTTTTGCTGAACTTCAATCGACCTATCGATAATCACCCCTCGATATAATGAATAACGAATAAGCGACAGCTCGAATCTTGCGGACTGGCAGATGATACATTCACTTATTTTGGCTGCGCCGTGTTTATTGCAATTAGCCATTCACTTTCGATTCATTTCTTAAAGAACAAACAAGTTTGTAGGAGCATGCCGTAGCGTAGTTGGTTGAGACACTACTCTACAAGCCGGAAGGTCGCGGGTTCAAGTCTCGATCAGGTCATTAGATCAACTGATCTAATCCTTCCAACCGCACTATGGCTCTGCGGCCGACTCAGCTTCTAACAGAAATGAGTACCAGGAATCTTCCTGGGAGTAAAGCGCGGCCGGCGCGTAAGGCTAACAACCTCACCGCCATCGGTGAGCTGATTGTCTAGATCAGTGTTCCGCAACCTTTTTCTACTCGCGGCACACCACGAAGTATCCATGACTCATCACGGCACACCAAAATGTTATTCCCCTCAAAAACGCATGATATCAGACAATTAATATAAATACGTAACGTGATCAACTTATTAATATATTATTATATTGTTATTTTATTATCATTAAACAGAAATCG
>NW_019719365.1:2732-38298 GCF_002891405.2 Cryptotermes secundus | reverse complement strand
GTTGCAAGGCCGCTACCTAACACAGGACAACACAAACACAGAATAAACACAGACAAACATCCACGCCTTGAGTGGGATTCGAACCCATGTTCCAAGTGTTCGAGAGGGAGAAGACATTTCATGCTTTAGAACGCGCGGCCAATGTGATCGGTGAGAGGAACATGTTATTTGTACAAATGTGCAGTAGGGAATTACAGGGGGAAGATATTTTATTGAAAAATGGTATCATATAGATACCTACCGACGTTTTTGGGCAACCTACTGCCCAAATCTGTAAGAACCTAGAAACTGAAAGCACGTTCACTTCAGACATAATAGCAATCTTTGTATTTTACATAGAGACAATTGTTTAATTTCAATTTAAGTTCCAACGAAAATGACTCCAATTAGGTTTAAGTTGTATGCTGAAAAAAATCAAGTGTTTAGAAGCTGTTGATTCTATGGAATACTGGAAAACAACGCAGTCCTCACTCAGGAAGTAATGGGACCTCCAACCGTAGCAAAGCATACAAGTAGCAATTAATAACCAGTTACCCGGACATCACGATTTCGCAATTACAAAGATGGCTGTAGGAGAACGGACATCCCACATCGGCGGTCCGTATTCTGTCGTGAGTTTCGGGTCTTACACCAAAGCTCTTTTTCTTTTTAACCTTCATTTTAAAACGTCGAAGATCTCTCCTCCTTTCACCAGGCCCACTAATTCTTTCACATGAAACATCAAGAGAATTTTATGCTATGATCTTAGCAACTCTTGACGTGATCACTCTTCCACCAAATAAGGCATTTCGGTGTCCTGGGAAAGTACTCGGTCCATTACACGAGAAACATCCAAACATAACCTTAATTCGGTGATCGTTTCTGGTGCATAACGGTCCTCTCACATTATACTTAACAGTGTCGGCAGGTAGTGGGCCATCAGCTGACAGACAGATTATTCTAAAATGTACTGGAAAGGGTACGTTCACATCGTACGTCGCCAACAGACGCCTGCCGCCGAAGTTGGGTAAATATTTCCGTGTACAGGTGCCTGACAGGCAGGCAAGCTCGAGTAGAATTCAACCAACTCTGACTGTTCCGTGTGGGAAAGCCAAAATGATTACATGAACAGATCGTCGGTCCGCTGTCGGTCCGCTGTCGGTACATATGGTGTGAATGGGACTCAACATATACGAACAGGGAGTAGAATTCACTTTCTAAATCACGTTTTGTAGACAATGAAGCCGGTCACGGTAGCCGAGCGGTCTAAGGCATGTAGTGTCTTCGCTCGCTCGGAAGCCGGGACCGTGGGTTCGGGTCTGTTTCCTGCGAGGTACGAACTGAATTCTTATATATTATTCTTATACACTGCCGGTCACGGTAGCCGAGCGGTCTGAGGCATGAACTGTCTTAGCTCGCTCGGAAGCTGTGTTCGAATCTTTCTCAAGGAATGTTTGGTGTGTATGCGTTTATTCTGTGTTTAGGCAGAGTCCTTGCGACGAGCTGATGACCCGTCCAAGGAGTCCTACCGTCTGTAAAAGTGATCATGAAACTGAAAAATTAGAGGCAAGGGCCCAAGAGGGCTGTAGAGCCAGTGAAAAAAAATTCAAAAATATTGTTCCTGTGCTTAATTAATTGAGCACAACACCATGAAGACGTTTGAGGAAAATGGAGGTATAGTTCCACCATTTTTTGACGTCGTCATTGGATTGAGGTATGTGGTCAGCTTCACGCCCCTGCCTCTTTATACCCCGGGAAACAGCCCCTGATATTCATTCGATAGGAGGCTGGGTGTGCTCCAGTGCCGCTCTAGAAATTACGGAGAAGGGAAAATTATTGCCTTTTTTAGGAAATCGAACTCCCGTCGTCCAGGCTATAGTGTGTCGTTATACCGACTGAGTCACATAAGCCCCAAGGATTAGAGGGAGACACATGCAGATAAATGGACACAAGCAGCTACTGCACATGCTTCAAAACTATTGCCAAGAAGGGCCACATTTCCCCTCCTGAGTCTTCAGCTGAACCACGCTTATGTTAATCTGCCAACCCTCTTTCTTACCAAGTAGGTTAAACTAAATTCTTTGGGTGACGTCACAGATTAACTTTCAACTCTCAAATTCGGCGTGGTTCTTACGTGGTGTTCCCTCCTCAGTCGTACCTGCATGTAGCAGAGGTTTGTTACGCGCACACTTGCTGGCCTTGCGGTTAAGCAAGGTGTGTTCTAGTTCCAGAGAAAGCAAACAGGCAACTGAATGTTTAGTTTTTGCACCACGCTGAATGTCTTAACGTGTAGATGTTTTATGTTTATATGACTTCAGTACTGCAGGAAACAGAAACTCTCGAGGACAAATCTCGTCTGTTAGTTAGATAAATAATTTGGCACTCTTCCGCTTTTTCTAACTCGGTTAATTTCAACTTTTTCTTGACGGTCAACTCAGACAGTTCTGACAGGAGTCATATTTCCTTTCTGAAACTGTTTCTTGCTTTTAGAATGTGGAATGGTTAAACCCTCTCACCGCATATACGAGTACATGGAAATTGATTCATAAGATGTCGGCAAATTCAATGACGAACAAGACACGGTGCACCCGGCCTGGTAATGCTTTCGGCTTGTGTTAGGAGATGCTCGGTTCGAACCTCGTCTGGTAACCAACTACTCTGACTCGGGTTTTTCGTGATTTTGCTTCTTTCCCCTAGAAAATCCCGCAATAATACATAGCTTACGGCCGATCACAGTGGCCGCACCGTCTAAGACATGAATAGTCTTGCTCGCTCGAAAGCTGGGATCGTGGGTTCGAATCCCACTCAAGGCATAGGTGTTTGTTTTTCGTGTATTCTGTTCTGTGTTGTCCTGCGTTTAGGTAGGGGTCTTGCGACGAGCTGATCACTCGTCCGAGGAGTCCTAGCGTCTGTGAAAAGTGATTGCGGAACTGAATAAGAGGCCAGGACCCTGCATGGGTTGGAAGAGCCATTGAGAGAAAGAAAGAATACATATATTAGGACACTACCGATCCTTCCAAATCCTTTCCATACCATCATTAATCAATCACCCTATCAACCAATGCTGCAATAATCTGGAGAGTGACTTGAGTTGTTAAGTAACAAGTTAAAAACACGTTCAAGAAATTATTTAATGTAGATTAATGAGTTCACTCTTCGAATATATTTTTGGATCTAAATTATGTTACTGAATTTAGGACAGTATTACAAGTGGGGGCAATTAATATACCAGAAAATTTCTTATTTAATGAGCTCTGATACGTCTCAAGTACACTGTTCACACTCCCCGTAGACCTGTGCCACTTTTGTCCCCACTTGATTGTCATAAGGAAACACATTTTCTTTCTTATAAGCACTCGCCTCATTTCAAGTAGCTTCTGGTGTTTCTCAGTCGCCGGTTCCCGATTTTATTTAGCATTTTTAGGTAGAAATCACAAATTCAAGTTGTGTAGCTACTCCCTAACAGAATAATCACAGGAGTTTAATGGCAGTGACCTTGTGTTCCCCTCGTAATTTCACAAGTTCAGAGGACTTAAATGCTGTTTTTCTAAACAACAGGACTTTCATGAATTAAAACAGTGAAAATACATAATGCATGATATCCGCTTTTTAAAAGCTACTGAAAAGGGAGTTTAACTTTTATATTTTAAAGTATAAAAGGCAATAAAATTTTTAGGTTTACTGCATACAAAATAGAGCTACTCTGACGCCATGGTAGCGCAGACAGAAGACATTAGTCGCCCCGTCGGGCACTGGTCTGGTCCAGGCGTGTAATTAGCAGGGGAGGTCCCTGGGCTAACTATCTCTGTCCCTTTCATAACTGCTCGAGGCGTTATCTCGTGGGGGGAAAACGAAATTCTGTCGCCGCCGTCTTTTTGTAGTTTAACTTCATGAGGAAATTGTATTGTCCAAAATCAAAATTGTTGTCCCAGAGAAATTTTATCGTCCTTTATAAAGATTGTATACAAAAGAGAGAGCTGTGTAATTTTTTTATAATTCTTGTCCTCAAACAGACTTGAGTTACTGACACAACATGATCAGGCTTCGGGAATTACACACACGCAAGTAGACTCTAAAGGGTTCTGACAATGGCGCACAATACGCAGAATTACTGTTTTTTGGACTTTGTACTTCGTCCGGTGTTCTAAAAACTGAAAAACAAAACGTTTCGGAACAGAATCACTTTCCGAAACGCTCTGCTTTCTAGTCGTACAAGAAATTCAGAATAAGATATAACAGTTCCATAGATGTAAAGATGGAGTCGAACAAGGGAGTCTCGAGTGAGTGGAGACATTCAGTACTGAACTTTACCCTCGTGCGTTTTTATTTTTCTCTTCTTCTTTCCCATTAAAAAAAAAAAAACTAAGAAACGGTGGCGATTGTCCGTCTGGGCGAAGAGCACAAAGGAACAAAGTGACTTCCATTTTCTCACATACGTTTTACTTCCTCTATTATCTTTTTTTCCTTTTTTGTCACATTCCAAATGTATAACATATCCGAAGAAATGACGAAGAAAATTGGTCGAAGCAAATCTATATTATAAGCCATATAAAAAAATTGTCTCACCTCAAATAGCTACGAAATGTTGTCAAGTTACTTCATATTGAATAATGGATGATGTTGGAGTTGATGCTTCCAGTGGGCAGTAATCTGCATATGGACATGTTTTATTCAGGAAGGAAATGCATTTGCGTGGTGGATCAAAACTGCTCAGGGATTGTAGACTTTATTAGTTGCAGCATAAATACACGCATCTGTATTCTGTGTTTAGGGATGTGTTATTGTCTCATTAAACATCACATTCAGGCACACACAGGGCTATGAGTGGCCCGCTCTTCCATTTCCTCTGTTACATAAGTAGCCTTTTAAATAAATGCGTTTCCTTAGTAATTTTAAACCATCAAACTAAATGTATCTTAGTAATATTGTTAGCTCCTTCCACGAAATACATTTTCATTCATGTACCCATGTAATTATTTTGCCCAATTTTCAAGAGAAAAAAAAACAAGGAGAAACGAATGCAAAGAAGAAAGAAAGAAGAAGGAAGTGTCAGAAAGGAGGTAGGAACGAAAGAAAAAAAAAGGAATTGAAGAAGAAAGGAAGAAATTAAATGAAGGGAAATAATGTGAAGAGAAAAGTAGAAGAGATTAAAAGATAGAATAATGGCTGAAAGGAATGAGAGAAGATTAGATAAAGAAGAAGAGAATTGATCGGAATATGAAGAGATGAAAGTAGACGAAAGAAAAATATAGAAAGGAATATAAGCAGAAAGAAATCAGATGGAAAGAAAGGTAGGAAAGACCGAAATAAAGAAGAATCCTGAAAAGGATGAAGGCTGTAGGTTCCCCCGAAACGTCCTTTACCTTCATTGGACTACACGGCGCTATATCCCAGAACTCCTGGTAGCCACCTCTGTGAGAGCCTCATGTCCAATGCGGCATTTAATTAAATTGGGGAAACAGCAGCAGCAACAGCAGCAGCAGCAGCTGGGTATCGTAGACAAAGAATATATTTTCTAATTTTTAGAGGAAAGTAAAAATGAAAGCCTTAATAAACATTGTAGTTTGTAAAACATTCAACTCATCAGGGATAGTCTTCTCAGTCGCTTCTCTGTTGCGTGTAATAATTTAACGCGTTGGCACTATCTGAGAAATTGACACACACACACACACAATATATATATATAGTATATATATATATATTTGGGCTTTATGTAGAATAATAATTTATATTTTACTAATATGAAACGAAATTAAAATCTTTACACAAATTTAGCACAAACTCCTTATGCCAAATTTTATGCAAATCTCCTTAGCATGAGGATGAACGTACGAGAAGGCTTCTTCTTCCATGTAAGTTTACATTTCAGCCTGCTTTCTTCTTACGGGAAAAGAAGGCTTATGACATAACGAATTTATCTTTTACATGCGTCTGGGCGTCCCCTGAAGCAGTTATAGATTATTACGGAACGTGGCATGGATGTGACGACGTTGGAGGTCAGCGATATTACACAAGTATTAATACTAATATGGCGGAATTGCGATATTATGAAAGGATAGCTAGACACAACTCGCTTACTTTAGGTTATTGAAGTAATGGAAGGTAACTTTTTGCTTGATTCGAAATAACACATTGGTGGCATTACAGAAGTGTTCATTGGGCACTTTTTATAAAGCAATGAAACATGTCGTATGAAATTTGGTAGAAGAGCGGGCTGTAAGAGTGCATGCATAGGGTATATAAAATATTGTTTGTAACTCAACAATTACAAGTATGGGGAAAGTTTTGTCACTTGTAGTAGTGACTATAGACCGAGTTCGGTTTAGGGAATTGGATTTATTGACACCTTATACACACCAGGCAAAACCACGATTAATTTTAACACTGTCGTTGATCTACACACTTTAGAGTTCAGTGTTACAAGCACAGTACTGTTCTCAGTCTTCACTAGTCGTATTCTGGCAACGGAATTTTAACAGTCTCAATGTCACTGCAGCATACATAAAGTCATCTTTTCACAACCCAAATCTTTCCGTGCCATCCCTTCTCAGTCATCTTCGACTGCCGACTCTGGACACTCTCTCAGTTCTTCTACATATACAGCCTCGGGGCGGACCCACAGAAAACACGATTCGTTCTCGTATGCTTACCGATACAACGGGAATGTGTTTGCTTCCCCCAGCAGTGATCTTTCACAAAGAATCTGCTGCCCTAGCAACGGCGTTGTCACGTTGTTTTGTCTCCGAGGAAAAGTGTTTACCGAGTCGTTGCCTAACAATGGACGTCTCATCTGGCTCCATGATTTTGGCCTTCAGGTGCTGCCTAATCCGGAGATGGGGACTAGCTCTGTCGAAAGGTCCCAACTGAGTAGGTTTCACCTGAAGACGGAGATAAATTTCTGTGTCCGAAATGTTGTGTTTAGAAACAGAAACAGGATGGTGTTATTAGATAAAGACAAGACAATGGATAATATCCAGAAATATAATATTTGTACTAATGAACCATTGTCACATATTTTTTAGATTTTAACAATAAAGGTATCAACACATCTCTAGGATTGGAAGTCTATATAACATGAAAGTCTGCTTTTTATCTTCTGGGATATAACCCCGTAAAACAGAGCTCTGCTTACCACCTGCTTCCACGCTGCTTTGTTGTTTGGCGAAACGGCCGTTGACTTTCGACGGCCTACACGGTCTCGTATCCCAGTAGATAGCACTCTTCATAACCATCCATCGCTGTGGGATTCCAAAATACTGTACTGTTTTACGAGTTCTGCCCGGAATTCACATTATACTTTGCTTGTAGAACGTTGAACGAACTTAAGTCTAGATGAAACTGCATCAGGCGATTGGAACAGGAAATCTTCTACAGCCATACGAATTAATTGACGTAATATTTTATGAAAAACAAATAATCTTAACATCTACTGAACATAATGGACAGGTTTGGTACCATTATTAGTGACAGAGTGTGATGAATATTCTGTCTTGTAGTGAGATACAAGCAAACAAGAAGCGGAAGACGGGTAGCCCAAAATACAGAGCGGGTTTATGTAATTCCTTAGTATCTCCTCTGCACATAAATCCATTTTAAGGCAATTTATGTCCAATTTATAGCCTTGTTGATTGACAGGCACTGCAATTTTCACGGGCCACAACAGTTCTTGACGAGGCTACTTTTGTGTCCATGCAACAAGGCGCTATATCCGTGGTAAAGGTAAGGTAAGGTTGTCCCTGTGTTCAACGAATTAAGCACTACGCCATGAAGGTGTATGGGGGGTGGATGCATAGATCCACATTTTATCGACCTCAATACTAGCTGGAGGTGAGTGGTCAGCTTCACGTCCCGGTCGCTTTAACCACTTGGAAAGAGCCGCCAGTACCCATTGGACAGGAATTTCGGTGGACCCCAGAGCCGGTCTGGACGACATGAAAAAGAGAAAATTCTTAACCCTACCGGGACTCGAACTCCAACCCCTTGTTCGTCCAGCACGTAATAATATTGTAACACGACACCTGAAAGAAGGAGAGGTCCATTGCTAGAAAACGGCTAGCTAGCACGCGTTTACGCTGCAAACGATAGGGTGGCAAATATCAATGTCTTGCCACGGATTGTCACACGATTCCGTGTCAACGAATGTTAACAAAGACATTCCCGTGACAACGGGAGAATAACAACTAACTCTTTGAGGGAGTGTTTTCTCGTCTGTTTGTCCGAAGTGAATTCAACAGATTCGTTCGCAAGAGAATTCAAAAGGCAGTTCTGCAATTAAGTATTCAGCTGCGAAGTGTTAACCAGTTAAGATTCGTTACCAAGCAACGGCTAAGCAAGCAGACGTTAAAGGCTTCTTTTATGTGTTATATACGTAGTTGTAGTGATCTTCAGAGTGTCATGATTATTTGTAGTTACGTCTCGTGAATGTCCACTAAATCTGCTAACCAATCCAGACTCCGTCTACAGTCGCTGTTACACGTGACAATGTGAAAAGAAATTAACAAAAGGAAAACAGATGTACACAAACAAATACGTCGAGCTGAAAGAAGACGGAATTTCCTTGTGTAGGTTCATTAAAACGTAAATGATATAATGTTTGGAAAGAAGATACCAGGATAAAAAAGTAAAGCTATTCCTGTAACAGGTCGTGGAGGCCCAGTGGATTTTGAGACACATAGGCTCCCACATTTGGTGGATAATAAGCCGACAATTGGCGAAGAGGTTGTCAGCCTTACACTCCGTCCGCCATTTACGGCCAATAAGTTTCCTGGTACTTATTTCTGTGAGAAGTTGTGTCAATCCAAGGGCCATAGTGCGGCTGGAATTATTAGGTAAATTGAAATTTCAATGAACTCAAAGGGTATCGAGCTCACGACCTTCCTACTTGGAGTACTGTGCCCCGGTATTATTCGCATCTTCTGACTGACAAGAAGCCATGAGAAGAAATTACTGTTGATTCCAATATTGTTGGCCTAATGTAAGTTGTACAGAAAACTGCAGTTAGTCTGAAGACAACTCCTTCTATATCTCTTCACGCTACAAAGGCTTAACTGTATTTGGAGCCTTTTTATTTCGTTCGTGTTTTGAAGGGCTATAGAATTTTTGTTTCTCAGTGACATATGGAGAGGAAGAATTGATGAGGAATACAATGGACGCCAATACACAGACTTAACTCTTGTGATTACAGACATTCCAGTCTGAGTTCTATTCTGAAGATCTGGCTCGCACAGAACAGGCAGTTGCACCTAACATGTTATCTATGGTGATAATTTGTGTGGGGAAAATTGCGTTAGTTACAAGCCTTGAATTAGACCATGTTTTGGACAAGCTGTCTCGTGTAATAACTAGGCCTACATACGAGTGTGACTGTTACTATAATCACCACGTTGGAAGAGCCGTATCTGCTGAGGGTGGAGGAGAAGGAGGAGGGGAAATCAACCTTAGCATCGGTCACTATTCAACAGACAGAGAGAGAGAGAGAGACAAACGCCTTGGTACATATTATTTTGTGCAGACAAAATAAAATAATATATATTTTTTCTTCGTCGTCTACTGCCCCTTATTTCCTTTACTTTTGACGTCCTTAGTCTCCTTCCTCCTTTAAGTTTTCTGTTGTCCCACTGTTTATTCCAGCAGCGAGGAAGCTTTTATTTAACAAATACTGGAGAAACTACACAGTTTTGGCGAATTCGAACGGTCATGAGAAAATATTTCTGTGTTGTTGTTAGCAGTGAGAGACGTAGTTACATATTTAAGTTGTTATTTATTTTGGTAATTTAATATGAGCCGATCGCGGTCTAAGGCATGAATAGTTTTCGCCAGCTCGGACTCTAGGATCGTGGGTTCGTATCCCAATCAGGGCAGAAATGTTTCTCTACTTTTATTCTGTGTTTGTATTGTCCTATGTTTAGGTAGCGGCCTTGCGACGGGTTGATATCTCGTCCAAGGCGTCATACTGTCTGCGAAAAATGATTACGTAACTGAATAAGAGGTCTGGACCCTGAATGACCTGGACGAGCTATTGTAAAAATAATTAATGTGAAAGAAATTCCTTGGCTTGAGTCCATAAGCGAACTATACCTACCGAACGACCGCCGCTTGTCGGCGAAGTTAGTGCCAACTTTAGCGGATAGAAGATGTCATGTGGTCTGCGCAACGAATTCCCACGGTAGTTAATTTCGATTTTCTAGACCGGAGCCGTTTCTTTTCCATTCAGGTAACTCCTCAATTATCCTCACGAGACTGAGTGTACCCCGTTCCAGCCCCACTACTCCTCAGAAAATCTTGTGGCTCCGGGAATCGAATCTGGGACCTTTGGATCTGTAACCAAGAACTCTGACCACTTGACCACAGAGGCGCCGAACTTATAAAAAATATTTTAAAAATGACTGTCTAGCGGGATGAAATCCCGCGTAGTCCATTAAAATCCACCGAGATTTCCGGAGAGTTCACTGTCGGTACCTTCTTAGTTGAATAGAAATAGTGGAGCAAGAAACGGTCAGGCGAATGACAGCAAGCAGAGGGAGGCAACTTGAGATTTGAATATCACGTTACACGAGAGATTATAACGTATAGCAACCAGTAAGTAAAGAGAGAAACGTTATGGAGTTAAAGGAGCATCCACTAGATCGAAGAGACAGAAGTAGTTGTCTTATACATTTTAGCACTTGAGATTATGCATGTAGAGATGTGTTATTGCCATTACGATATTGGTTGGGCATTATCGACAACGTCCTGCACTTCAGGGCAGTGTTTATTTCACGTTGATACAATAAATCAGTTTTCGATACTAACTTATCGATATTGAAAGTGTCCCGTCGTTCAAAATATACAATTTGGGGCAGTCGCACATAAAATAATTAAAAAGGAATAAAATGGACACCACTGTGTCGACGTTTGTTTTTATTCGCTGTTGCTGGTATCGCCACATGTTTCGACCATTTTCTTGGATCATCTTCAAGCGTACACGAATATTATTTACTTTCTGAATTGCGTCATTAATATATATGAATTAATATTGTGTCTGTATGACTATTCTACACATATACTAACAGTCATAACTTAATTTCCAAAATGTTTCTCAAATATATTTAAAACTAGTCATTAAACTTGATATTAAATATAGCGTTAGCACCAACAACATGAATGTCTATTTTGTTTCATTTTCTTGGTTTAGATTCTTTGTTGCTGCGACTGTCCCAAATCATATCTTTTCGTAAATAACACACAATAGGATACATACCGTAAAGAATGTCCTATCGTCCCTTAATTTCCTTTGGTATTTGTGTTTTTTCTTCAATCGTAAATATTTCTTGTTTTCTCCTTGCAGATCTCGTTTGTGTTTTCGAGAGCTCGGCGGAAGGACGGAGGAAGGTGAGTTTTGATTTTCGGAATATTTACTGATATTTGATTCTACCTATGTCACGTGAGCTCTCTTTCCTTTCGAAGGATATAATTTGATTTATTTCTCAGTCCAGAAACTTGAAAGTTAGTGTTCAGTAAATTCTTTTTCGACATCTTTTTATTGAGCATCTGTTCCTGGGAACTATAGACAGTGATCGGCGCATGAGATGGGCGTTCTTGGCAAAGCTCGGCGTCCACTACATTGACATTGATGACCTCTGCCGACAACACAAGGTCATGTGTTAGAGCGCAACAAACTGTAACAGTAACTCTGCAAGACTCTACTACCACTTCCATCACTGCTGCTACTGCTGTTACTTCTTCTACTTTAACGGATTGGGCTCTCTGACGTGTTTCCGTTCAGAATTAATTCTGAAACTATGAAGAGAGTTGGTAGGACTCCTTGGCTGGGTGATCAGCCAGTCGCAAGGCCGCTTCCTACATACAGGACAACACAAACACAGAAGAAACGCAGACAGATATCGACGCTTTGAGTGAGATTCGAACCCAGGATTCGAGTTTTTGAGGGGGCGAAAATATCCGATGCCTTAGATGCAAGACTCACTGAAAAATAAATTAATCTCAAAGTCATGTTATGTATCAAAACTAATGGGCGTTCTTGTATATCCTGAGATGCTCACAAAGTCCTTGAACAAACTAAATAAACGAAAAATAAGTTATCCTTAGACAGAGACCTACTCCCCCGAGTTTGGGGGTTTGGACGCAAGGCTGAAGTCCTTACGTACTAAAAGTATTATTTTTACAAAATCCACATAATTCAATATCGGATGATTTGCCTGTGGTTCTTTATGGTGTAAAACTTGGCCTCTGATATTAAGGGAGGAACGTAGACTGAGGGTGTTTGAGAACAGGGTGTTGAGGAGAATATTTGGACCGAAGAGAGATGAAGTGACAGGAGATCGGAGAAAACTGCATAATGAGGAGCTTCATAACTTGTACTCTTCTCCAAGTATAATTAGAATGATCAAGTGAAGGAGGATGAGATTGGCAGGGAATATAGCAGGAATTGAGAGAAGCTGAATGTATATAGGATATTAGTGGGAATGCCGGAAGGAAAGAGAAAACTGGGAAGACCAAAACGAAGGTGGGTGGACAATATTAAAATGGATCTTAGATTGGATGGAATGGTATGGATTGGATTCCTCTGGTTCAGGATAGGAACCAATGGAGGGCTCTTTCGAACATGGTTATGAACCTTCGGGTTCCATAAAATGCTGGCAATTTATTGAATAGCTGCTCAGTTGTGAGTGATAATTCAAAACATATCTGGCATAATCTTCTAAGGAAGGCTATGGATCAAAAAGGGCTGTTTTGACAATGATGATAATTCTGATGATGAAATTATCCTAAAACGGCTTCCGGAGAACATATCTGAAATAAGAATTGGAGTATTTCTGTATTCATGTGCGCACAACGGTATTTAATGCAAAGTACATGAGGTTTGCTTTCCTGTACGTTGGTTTGACTTCTAGAACGACGCTATGTAATCCCATAGCCGAAGCCGACAGAGATTAAGCATGGATTTCCGTGTGTAGTTACCTATATATAAGAGCGGTCCTTAGCCACACAGAGTGCATACAAAGCAGGGGAAGGAGACTTCACTGTTCCTCTGAGGTTTCAAATCGCGTGTCTTTTAGGGACCATATGAACGTCACAGTGCTGACATCTGGACGTAATCCCACGATACTAATTCCAACCGCAAGAGACCGAATAATTTCTTTATTAAAGTCAACCTTTCTGACGTTTTTGGGCGTTCCGCTTGCTTCTTTTGCTGGGCCACAGGCTTACGTAAGTATCGTGTCTTTCACAGGAGAACGAAATAAAAAGTAGGAATCGAAACATTTTAGTATGAAAACTCATACGGATTGGTGGATACTGAGTCATGTGCTTCAACGTTTAGAATATCGTCTTTCTTTCCTTTTTCCATATTGATTTCCGAAGATAGCTGGCCGAGATAACTTCGTTCCTCTCTCTGACAAAACGTTTGAAACTAAGCTGCTATGCCGTCATATTCATCAGTTTGTAATACGGCAAATAGCCAAGTTGTATAAAGGCAATTTATATTCCCTGAACGTTGCACAAGAACCAAAGAGAAACGTGCTCTGTTTCTGCATATTTCATGATGGCATTTTTAAAACCTTGGCAAATTGAATCCTGGAGCCTTTCGCACTGCAAGAACGCGGTCTGGTTTTATGCGTTGCTTAATTTTCTGGAAAGTCGTCTCCATACAATACACTGCATGTTACGCGTGTTATTGAAGAGTACGGGGATCGAACACAGAATATTTCATAAGGGGGAAAAAAAAAGAATGATTAAAGGGAAGAAAATTTATGAATCATAAATCATATTGTTTAATGTAAAAGGCAAAAATTATTTAAAGATATTCTTGTGCTTAACGAATTAAGCACTACGCCATGAAGGCGTATGAGGGAGTAGATGTATAGATCCAGGTCCTCTCGACCTCTGCACTAGCTGCAGGTGAGTAATCAGCTTCATGCTCGGGCTGTTTCACCCCCCACTGAAATGACCTCAGGTATCCTTTGGATAGGGAGCTGAGTGGGCCCCAGAGCCCGTCCGGATGATTTTGGAGACACTACACAGACTTCAACTCTGGCCCCTCGCTCGTGAAGCCCATAGCCAGTAGCTATACCGACTGAGCTAGCCCGGCTCTTATTGTGTAACTTAAGTGGACTTAATAAAGGCATTTGATTGACAAAGTCCAAAAGAGTAGTTTGAACAAAGAGAAATGGCGCATACAGAGCACGAAGGGCTCGCCTTCATTCTAAGGCAAAACAATTCGACATCGGCGCACCGGGGCAGGATGCAACGCGCAGCTGCCAGGGCGCTCGTCCCGTGCCCTGCACAAAACGGATAAGGAAGCCATGCAGATTTTACTGAGACTTTGCTTCTCTCAAATCACGTGAAGTTAGTTAATATTTATAGTTGTTATAAGAGGGGCACTATGCTACAAGCCGGAAATGTCGCGGGATCAAATCCCGATTAGATTGATTTTCTTCAATTCATCTAATCTTTCCAGTAGAACTACGGGCCTGGGGTCGACTCATCCTCTAACAGAAATGAGAACCAGGAAACTTCCTGGGGGTAAAGGGCAGCCGGCGAGTAAGGCTGACAATCTTACCGCCATCCGTGAGCCGATTTTCTAGAGAACCTCAACATCTCACAACTCTATGGGTCTCCACTGCCTGTTGCAGGGATAACTTTACTTACTTACTTATAAGAAATAACAGAAGAGCGGGAGAATGCAGTCGGTATAGCCACAGGACCGCCGAAGGGTCAGAGTTCGAGTTCCGGTAAGATCAAGAATTTTCTCTTCTCCACGTCGCCCAGATCGGCCCTGGGGCCCAGCCTCCTATCGAATGGGTACCGGGGGCTGTTTCCCCGGGGTTAAAACCGTCGGGGCGTGAATCCCACCAGTCACCTCCAACTAAAGCCGAGGTCAAGAAAATTTGGATCTATACATCCACTCCCCCATACACCTTCATGGCGTAGTGCTTAATTAGTTAAGCACAGGAACGATTTTACTTTTACTTCCAAGAAGTAAGAATAGAATTTAAAGAAATTGCTATAATTCAAATTTGTTTTTGTTGATGTGGGGGCCCTCAAAATTCTGCTCACTCCACGGTCTCCAGCCCTGTAGACTATGCATTGTTTCCTCAGTTTCCTATTTCAAGAATGTAAATGCCACGTACACGTAATGATTCCAAAAGCAAAAAATCCGTGACCTGTAGTCCGCAAACGAACTATACCGACCGAGCAGCCGCCGCTTTCCGGTGAAATTAGTGCCATCTTTAGCGGATAGAGGGTGTCACGTGGTCAGGGCAACGGATCCCCATGGCCGATAATCTCGGTTTTCTAGACCGGAGACGCTGTTTCCTTGAAATAGCTCTTCAAGTATCCTCACGAGGCTGAGTGGACCCCGTTTCAGACCCACCACTTCTCAGAAAATCTGGTAGCGCCGGGAATGGAACCCGGGACCTCTGGATCTGTAGCCAGAAACTCTGACCACCAGACCACAGTCGGTCGTCATGATTTCACATTTGCGAAAACACACGTCGTATTCGAATCTGACAGTACAGTCTGTGCCTTACAGGAATAGACACAGACAAACGAGTCTTCGCATTACTTAACAAGTGTACCGATTCATATCAATATTAATGATAGCAATGACGTCACAGATAACGATGTCCAACAATAATTGGAATGTTTGTTTTTATCCTATTACTTTTACATGAAAGCGCGGAGTAGCGTCATGCGATGTTGGTAACCCTAGGCCTGTTACGTTTCCCAGATTATAATCAAACAGGCCGTGATGCCGTACATAGCCTACACTGCGTGTCATTAGTTTGGAGCTATTACGGAGTGATATATCATAGTCATATGCTTCATGCAGTTCTGTGTGATACCCTGCTCATATGACAGTTTCTGTATGTCTGACACTGTACAAGGATTTAGAATCAACAGACACAGAGGCTCACAGAGTAACAGGATTGTTACAGGCCTCTAGAACATGAAATTACTTTCCCGATAAGCGTCACAGTCCGCCATGATTCAATAAGAAAACAGGCTACAGAATCCGCCAAATTTTCCTTTTGGTTAGACCTAACCAAAGCCTAGACTTAACGCATATGACTTAAATTTTAGAAGCCATCTCTTCGATTTTTGATTGGCATGCAGGAAAACCTGGATTTTCTTAGTTCCTTCTTTGCTAATAAATTGAAATGAGACGCGTTCTCTTCCTTCCCAGTCCGAAAAGATGTCACAGCTTCTTACACCGTCTTTATGTATGTTGGCAGTCGCAGCTAGCAGTAGTTAAGGATAGCAGAAAGAAGGTGGCAGCACTAACGCCATTGAAAGGTAATAGTACACCACCATATAACAGCATCGCTCAGAACATATCGTTAACTTATCGAGTTCAGTATCTCGGTATAATTGTCGCTGTGTTTCCAAAATTCTCAAACGTCATGGAGTTGATATTCAGTGAAATCAAGATTTAAAAGTATCCTTCAAGGGATGTAATATAATGAAGTATATAAGAGTGCAAGGGGTAAATTATGACCTAGTTAATATTCGCAAAGACTGAGCTCTGAAATCTTATGGCCGCGCCATAGCTCAAGCAGTTAGTCGCTGGCTTCTCACCGCGGAGGCCCTGGTTTGTGTGGACAAATTGGCGCTGGAGCAGGTTTTCTCCGAGTATTTCGGTTTCCCCTGCCAATCTTCATTCCACCAACTGCTCCACAATCACCCTCACCTATTATCTGGGGCTGGTACAATAGGCCAGAAGTGGCCGCAGTACAAGGCACTTAGTCCCACCCCACTAACAATAAAAAAGAATACCTCTTAAATCTCAGTGTGCTTTATGCTTCTCCCCCCATGACTACCAAACTTAGCAATACTCTAATAGTGTTACTCTGTGGCTTTAGTGCACAAGCGAGCTATAACGACCGAGCTTGTCGGCGAAGATAGTGCCAACTTTAGCGGATAGAGGGTGTCACGCAACAAATCCTCACGGCAATTAAACTCGGTTTTATAGACCGGAACCGCTACTTTTCCACTCAAGTAACTGCTCAATTATCTTCACGAGGTTGGGTAAACCCGATTCCAGACACACTACTTCTCAGAAAATCTGGTAGCGCCGGGAATCGAACCCGATACCTCTAGATATTTAGCTAGGGACTCTAACCACTTGACCACAAAGGCGATCCTAATACTGTTCCACAGCACATAAATTCATCAGTATGTATAAAAGTAAAAAGGTAAATGTGTCCCTGTAACAGACTGTGGAGGCCAATACGTTTGCGAGACGTCGAGGTCCCCACATTTTCAAGACACTCGGTTCAGAGATGGCAATAAGTTTGTCAGTCTTACGTGCCGGCTATCCTTTAGTCTAGAAGATTCCTGGCAATCATTTCTGTTAAAGGCTGAGTCTGTCCCAGAGCCATAGTGCGGCTCGAAGGATTAAGTCAATGGAAAAAATCAAAGACATCATGGGAAATCAAACCCGCGACCTTCGTTCTTTCATCAGTCGATATACGAGTAGAGTTTGCTAAATATTAGAAAATGAACATTCGGGCAGAAAGTGGAATCATTGCTCTCCAGAAAATTAAAGTTTTGACGACAGAAATGACAATGATTTTCTACGCATGCGTCAGGATGAGACTGAACCCATTGTTGCTACATGCTGTCAGGTACATATGTCGGACGCTTGAAGGTTCCCAGCTGATGTCATACAGACAGCTATGTACACAGAAATGCCTTGGTCTATTCTCTACGCTAAGGATAAAGCAGAGACACACAAGTGCTCTGTACGTGTAGTGACAGCCTACGACACCAGAACAAAACAAATATACAAGTACGTTGTAATTTACTGTTTCTCGTTCCTTCCGTTTTCTCTTTACACTCATATACATTGTCATTATTGCAATCTTCAATTCTGTTTCTTATACCTTACAATTTTATTCCATACAGTGGCTTAAACAATAAACTCTCTTACGCCATAATGAATTGAGCTCTATAATATAAGTATCCCTGTGATTAACTAATTAAGCACTACTCCATGAAGGCGTATGGTGAAGTAGATGTATAGACCCATATTTTGTTGACCTCGGCGCGAGCTGGAGGTAGGTGGTCAGCTTCACGCCCTGGCAGCTTTACCCCCGGGGAAAGAGTCCCCTGTACCCACTGGATAGGATGCTGGGTGGGCCCAAGTGCCAGACTGGACGACGTGCAGAAAATAAATTTCTATATTGCCGGGATTCGAACTCCGACCCCTCGATCGTCCACCTCGTAGCCAGTTGCTATACCGACTTTGCTATCTCGGATCTATAAAATAACTGGTTATATAGTGTAATATACTGAAAAGGCATGTAATAATAGTCATTAATTTTTTTATGATAATTATGTGATGCAGAAGGTGATTCACTATTTTAATTCTCATTAGGAGTTTTATGGACGAAGGTAATAGCGAAAATTTGAGCCACGAGAAACGAATATTTCTCCATGCAATGAGACAGTAAATAATATAAGTGAGATTACAGTAACTCGGTGCGCCAATAGAGCCCTCCACATGATAGTCTTTCTGTCTTCAGTTGTCATTTTCATGGGAAAAAAAAGATTTTTAAAAGAACTTCTTGAAACCGACCCCCTCTGTGGTCTAGTAGTCAGAGTTTCTGGCTCCAGATCCAGAGGTCTGGGTTCGATTCCCGGCGCTGCCAGATTTTCTGAGGAGTAGTGGGTCTGGAACGTGGTCCATTCAGCCTCGTGAGGATAATTGAGGAGCTATTTAAAGGAAATAGCGTCTCCGATCTAGAAAACCGAAATTTACTGCCGTGGGGATCCGTTGCGCTGACCACGCGACACCCTCTATCCTCTAAAGTTGGCACTAAGTTCGCCGACAAGCGGCGGTCGCTCGGTCGGTATAGTTCGCTTGCGGTCTACAGTCTAAGGAGTTTGTTTTGTTTTATTTGTTCAATACTGAATATGACGAATTTGTGATTAGATACTGTGTAAGCAGGGCCAGTAGTGAGGACTATGTTTATTGCTTATGCCTGTACCTTTGAAATTAAGTTCCAGCTTGGAGTGTTTATACCCTTATATTATGAAAATAAGAAAAGAAACGAAAACACGTCTCTTTAAAAAAATTTTGACTCCACTATTCATAACACATCCCATGAATATATTAAAATCCTATACGTTTTGTAAAACCCCAAATCAACCAGACTAGCTCACACTCTTTGCACATCGGTAACTTTATGTATAATAACACATAAGCAAATAAAGTTACAATTTTAAGGTGTATGGCAGTGTTGCCCTCTCGTAAAAAAGAAGAAAGAAAACCCGATTTTCAACTTTCGTTTATTGAGTATACGACTCCTCGAGACCTGATCCCATACCGCTCTGTACCCCGACCCGCTCGAAACAGTTGGTGACCTTTGATGCCCTTTCCATCCCAAAACATGGCTTACAACTCCACCCATCTGGCAACATTAACAAGAAAGCATCGGCCTATCGCACAGCGCTAAGTGCTACATGTTTCTTCTCAAAAATCCAATCACATCATCCCTTCTTATTCGTAACAACATCGTGACTAAAGTGAATCGTGATTGGTCCAACGTATTATCCTTTTTAATTATTTTTTAATTTTATGTTTTTTTATAATTCCAAATTATAGAGGTCGTTCCGAGAGCCCTGTACTAACAATATTTCTAAGGGTTTATCATATGCTAGCATCTTTTCCTTGCATACGATGGCCGCTCCATCAGCACGCTTTGAGTTTGTTACTTTACTTTTAATTTCGTGTTTTAATACTTTTATTTATGTTTTTGTTATAATTATTTTATTACTTATTTTATCCTTTATTACGCAACCTAATTCCTGCATCGACCTCAAAATCCTCTTTCAACGGTCTCCGTAACGTATCATTACTTTTCTTTCGGTAAGTTTTTAATTTCAACACTTCGATTTCCTACTTTCTTTAATCTACAGGCCACTGATCTCTCTCGTCCTTATAGGGCATATTATATATATATTGTATTGTTGTATAATTGTAAATATATCTTTCACATTCTAGTCTCAACTTTATCATTTCTGTCCCTTCTACCTTCCTCTTCTGTCTGTCACTTCTTGTCCATTTTCCACCTCCGTATTTTGCCCTTGGCTGAGTCAGTGTTCTGTACAAATTAAATTAATTACACCCAGGAGCGTCTCAAGACAAAATCACATCTCAGGAGACGATAAATTCTGATTAAAATCAGATGAATATTCTGAGGACTCCCTCGGATTCAAATAACACGGAATTTCAAGGTACTGTGACTCTAGTCAGCCCTCATGTCACAATTCTTAGTTGTTTTCAAAATTTCGCATAAATTATTCAGACAAATATCATCCACTTACCTCAATATGTACAAATGACCAGTAAATGGAAGTGGTCCAGGTGACCGCTTGGATCTCCTGTCTTGTGGCCCCGGCTCTGCTCACACCTGCACCAAAGCACATAACTGTGAGAATTAGACCACAAAGGATTGGACCTTTGTTCTAACCTGCGTTTCTTACTTCGTGAAAATAGGATGAAGCTTATGTTATGAGCTTGATGTCTGTATGCTTCTGTATCTCTCTTATTTTTGCAAGGAAAGGGTTCGGTAAACATGTTTCCGCGACAGCAAAAACACAAGCAACAATAGAAGAATTGTTAGCAGTGGTGTTTTCTGTGTCGTTCGTGCCTCAAATATACCCAATATGTAGTGGGAGAAAAGTAGACGACTTCTTCTTCCCAGAACTTCTTTTTTATTTTAAAAATCTCTCACGCTATCTCAGCCTTAAGCTCACCTAAGCATATAGGTACATTGACGTAGAGATTATGGAGGGATTTTCTGGGCTCTGGAAAGGGGCAGTGAATTGGAAAATTATTGTAGGATATTGTCTAAATTCCATTTCCAACCCATGCCTATTTTATCTCAGTGGTTGTATTCCCTGTTACTTAGCCTTTTAACACAACCCCTAACTTCACAATGAACTTGTTGAATTTATTTTATAAAACAAATATCATTTCCCACAGACTCCATTAAGCAGATGTAAGCTGCGTTGCTTTCATGCTCAAGCCCCTCATTATTGACAGCCCACTTAATTTTAATGAGAGCATTGGAGAGATTTTATTTTTTTGTTCAGACATCCTTTTGTGGAAAGGTGTTCCATCATCTTCATGAAGTAAACACGATTCTTTATACAACTGGACCCAACACTGCTAATCCACACTGTCCGCTCTGTTTATTGAACACTCCTCTTCATTGCGGTCCATAACTTGCAATTTTAGAGCGGTCGTGAACTGTCAATTCACTACTGACTTTTCTTATAAATTGGCCGTGAATCAACTGAGAAATGAGGCGGCTCCATAGCTCAAGCTGATAGTCGCTGGCTTCCCACTGCGGCGGCCCGGGTTCGAGCTTGGGACTGGTCAAGTGAGATTTGTGNTCTGGGTCTGCGCTTTCGAAATCCTATAATTTTCTTCAACCTGGTTCGGAACTTGGCAACCAGTAAGTTGTGGTCAGAGTCAATGTCTGCCCCAGGAAGCGTCTTCACATCCTTCACACTGTTTCTGAATCGATGTTTCACAAGGATGTAGTCCAGCTGATGCCTCTTCCAATCCCAATCCCCCAATCCCCCACTATGCAAATTTAATTTTAACTGAGAAATTCCACCCAGAATCTCAGTAAGGACAAATGGACTCAGGGAAAGGAATCGAACTCAGCACCTCGGAACACGAAGCAAGAGTAGTACGTAAATTCTTCAGTTTCTATGATTTTTCAGGGACTGACGCAAGAAATGTTCAAACTTGTGTTTCTCGAAAAATGGGTTGTGAATATTTCCTTTTGAATAAAATTTGCGCCACGGTCGGGTACAAAAATGAGTTGCGTGCGGCTGGTACAGGGTGAAAGTTTCATTCTGCAGTTTTCATTTTAGAAACTTCAAGGATTTTTTTTAAATGTGTTTCTTTCTCCAAAACCAAATTATCTGTACGCGAACGTTCGTTGAATTAAGTTCTTCAGTTGAGAGGAAGTGTTCGTTCCTCCGAAAGTACTTCACGAATTTGAATTCGGTTTGGTGTTAGACTTAACAGATGTACGGTGGATTCAGTTTAGGTCCATATTACAGGTATACTCGGTGGGCGCTGCAGTCTATAACCAACTTTGGCCTCTATTTTAGAGTTTCTTAATCATATGCGCAGTGAGTAGGACTCTTTTAGTGGGGGATAAGCCCATCGCAAGGCCGCAACCTACACAGTACAACACAAACACAAAACAAACTCAGAGAAACATACATGCCCAGAGTGGCATTCTAACCCATGACCCCAGTGTTTTAGCGGAAGAAGACAGTTCATGCCTCAGAACGCGGGGCCACTGTAATCGGCTACGTAGATATTTGTCCAGTATCTATCTATCTATCTATCTATCTATCTAGCTATCTATCTATCTCTGTTGCTCCAAATTGGAGCATATGACACCCTTAAAACGCTTTGTTTCACTTCAGTTTCTTAATATTAGACATACGTAGGACTCCTAGGACGGGGGATCAGCCCGACGCAAGGCCGCTACCTGCACAGGTCAACACAAATACATAACAAATTCAGACAGACATCTATGTTTTGAGTAGGATTCGAACCCACGATCCCAGCGTTCAAGCTGTAGAAGATAGTTCTTGCCTTAGACCGCTCGGCTACCGTGACCGGGGTTTTTTAATAGTTCAAGTAATATTTGGTTAAGAGTACAAATTATTAGGCTCCTCATTATGCAGCTTTCTCCAAACTCCCATTATCTTATTCCCCTTAAGTCCAAATATTCTCCTCAGACTCTACTCTCAAACGCGTTCAGTGTGTGTTCTTACTCTAATGTGAGAGATAAAGCTTTACATCCGTATAAACGGCAGGCTAATTTATAACTTTATATATTTCACGTTCTCAGTCAAGAAGTGAGAAGAGAAAAAGTTTCCGAACAAAATAGTGGTAAGCTTACCCCAGATTTAATCTACCGTAAAAATTTCTATTTCATAACGGCCTTCTCAAATATTTTAAACGATTTTTAGCAATTTTTATGTTATACTTTTTTCCTGAAATCCAGTGGCATCACATGAAATGGCAAATGATATAAAACGTAGATCACGTTAAGGTGTTTTCTTGGACACAATCTGTCCATCTTTCGCGCTTCCTGTTAATTTTGGTGTCCAGGTTTCTACTGACTGGGGCCCGCAAAATAGATATCTTACCTGAAGACAGAGGCAGAGTCCAGTCTGCTAAACACCGACTCAGATAAACATTAAGATGACGCAAAATGCTCACACACGCAATTGAACATGATGTTAACACATTGCCGTCAGAATCCTATTCTACACGGTTATTTTGAGCATTTGACGAAATGCAACGCAAACTTTGGATTTGAATTTCTTATGGCGGAGATGCCTTCAGAGTTTATCATGCCATGTAGTTAGGTACAAATCTACCGATGTTTCAGAGGAACGCACCGCTACCATCTTCAGTGTAAAAGTGTAAGTCAAGAGAGAAACTAACGATATACAGATATCAAGCAGAGTGACATATTTATTACATGTATAGTTTGGTTCATCCTTAAATCCTGAAGATGGAGGCAATATGTTCCTCCGAAATATTCTTTGGCGTCTATTGAACTGCGCAGTGTAAGGACCTCGAAAATCGTATTTTTTTTTTATAATGGAAAGAATTTATGATTCTCTGCCCCCCGATACGCCTATTTGTAGCGCCACAAATATCGACTTTATAATGTACATTCATTGCATACAAGAGCAAGCATTTCCACGTCTGTTTCTATAATTTTCTATGGCATACCCTTTTATTAGTCTAGGTTTCTTGTCGTAATTCCAAGTCTTGACGGTGAAATGCGGAAAAAAAGTTTTCTCTTCAGGATATCGAAACAGCGCAGTTCCCTCCAACTGTCCTTCTCTTCAGTAAATGTTCCTATATCAGTACCGGCCATTATAATGTTTAGAATGACCGTATTGGTTTTATTTTTCGTGCGAGATTTTGATATTTTTAAAGATATAAGCATATTAAGTTCAACTATTATTTTTACATGGCCTCTAAATTACAGCAAAGCTTGACAAGTAAACAAGAAGGAAGTAGTTGTGTGGGAAATTAGCTTTTCCTGAAAGTAATTAGTAACTGAATACTATGGCCAATCAGAATGACTCAGTCAGTGTAGTAAGCAGCCTGCGATCTGTAAGAACGGGGTTCAGTTCGTTGGACGGTAAAAAGTTTATATCTACACGGCTTCTCTAGAGTCCAGCCAGCCTCATAGCTAATTGTTATGGGAAACTTCTTCCAGGGGATGAAGCGGCCGAAGCTTGAAATTAAACATCCATCTCTAAGTGCCGTAAGTTTACGAATTGTTATACATTCACTCTCCACTAAGTGTTCGCTGTGTGATGATTGGTAAAGCACACACATGTCCAGGCCGTAGTGCTTAATTAAGGACAGGATCCTGTAATGAATAGAAAATTCAATGTTCACACTCAAATCAGCCACAACTTGTACGGTGCTCATGAGGTCCGGAGATTTTTGTGGCCCAAAACCGGTTGTTGTGTTGCTGAATAAACGAGAGTTCCCCTGTGCAGCCAGCCCTCTGCTGGAGTCCATATGCTGTGAATACGATTACCATAATCCTGTCTGGTGCCTATATTAAACACTTATACAACAATCCTTCAAGCTGTGTGTCCGAGAGGGTGCTTATCAACTTAATGACAACAATCACGAAAATTACAAGTTTTTGTGAAAAGAATTTTTTGTGGCATATTTTTTATGTGGATGTAGGTTAAAAGAGGAGGAACATTTAAACAGAAAAACCACATAATAAAACATGATGTATAAATAATGGACCTCGCGTTCTCAGTGTCTGGGGTTGAGATTATAAAAGAAAAGTTGCAATGTGAAGTCCTGTAAAACGAAAAAGAATTTCTTGCTTCAGATATTGGACAAATTTTGTGAAATTGTTACTCATATTTTATTCGTAAATAAATGCAGATTTATGAAACATTGTGATGCATATTCCCATTAAATATTTCTCTCCATAATTATATATAAACATTGAATTTAGAGGCCTATAAATTGATAACTTTTACAAATGTTTCACTCTAGAATAAACTTTTTCAAAAGCATGAAATATAGTCCAAAGTTAAAACTATAGTTTCTAAATCATGCTGAAAACATCAACATAAAAAACATTTTTTTACAAGCGTGGTTCTTTACATCCACTCCCACATACGCCTTCATGGTATAGTGTTTAATTACATAACCCCTGGAACAATTGTAGCTTACGTTTCATACTTACATACTTACTTATGGAGCTGAGCCCTTCTGGAGGAGCTGCCAATTCTGTAGCTACTCAAGAATTTCCCAGCCATTTATGGAATCCGAAAGTTCATTAGCGTGTTCACAAGAGCCCTCTACTGGTCCCTATCCTGAGCCAGATCTATACAATCCATACCATCCCATCCTATCTCTCTAACATCCATTTTACTACTGTCTACCACCTACGCCTTGGTCTCCCCAGTGGTCTCTTTCCCTCTGTCTTTCCCACCAATATCCTATACGTTTCATACAGCCTAGGTCTATGTACGGTTACAACGTAATAACGCATTTAGTCTCAAGTGCCTGTCTATACAAACCGAGCGTTTCCCTTCGAACTTTCTTTCTTCCTAGTAAAATTTGGTAATGGAGATCCAAAGTTAAATTTCTTGTGATGACATAACTAAGTGAGTGAAGCTGAGCCCTTCTTGAGAAGCCGCCAGTTGTGCAGCTGCTCAAAATATTTCCAGCATTATATGGAACCCGAAGGTTCATTACCGTGTTCACAAGAGCCCTATACTAGTCCATATCCTGAACCATATCAAATCGGTCAATACCACCCCATACTATCACTCTAAGTTCCATTTTAATATTGTCTATCCACTTAAGTCTTACGTAGGCCGCACATCGGCATGCGTCAAGATATGAAACAGTCAAGACACGATGTCTGCGACATTACACAAAGAAAGCAGCACAGTTGAAATGAATGAGATTATAAAAACCGCCTCACACCGGTCTGAGTCATGATGTTGACGTCAGCTTCATTATGCAAACACGTGCAGCAAGACTCAGACATCAGTACTCAAGCACCAGTGTACGTTATCGGCATGACGTCATGTCATCAAGTAGAGAAGACGTGATAAGATGCAGACACGTGTTACTTCGGTGTGCGGACTGGAGTCTGAATCACGAATGAAGCATGACTGCTTCTTTTATCTCATGTCTTGATTCTTGTCTTGACGCAGTTGGTGTGCGGCCGCCCATAGTCTTCCCAGTGGTCTCTTTCGATCTGGCTTTCCCACAAATATCTTACATGCATTCCTTTTCTCCATTCGTGCTACATGCCTGCCCACGTCATCCTCCTTGACTTGATCATTCTAATTATACTTGGAGAAGAGTACAGTTTATGAAGCTCCTCATTATGCAGTTTCTCCAAACTCCTGTCACTTCATCTCTCTTCGGTCCAAATATTCTCCTCAGCTGTGCTAACTTAACAGCTACTTTACACATTTGGTATTTGGTCTGTGGCTCACGAAAACGCATTTTGGAACATGTCCAAACGTACTTGGGTACATGAGTTTTTGTCACTCAATACCCAGTGAATTAAATTGTCTCATCTTTTGTGCAGCTTAACTCTCAACTTGATTAAATTAAAAAGGATGCATTCTTTTGCGGGGAGGGCGTGGGATGTGGCACATAAACCTGTGTTCTGTGTTACGGCACCATGTATTGCTNTGTTTTTTTTTTGGGGGGGGGGGGATCTGAGTTTCATTTCACAGTTGCTGTGAAGAGTACAGACTTGCGAGTTATAACGCTGTGTAGTTCGGAGAGAGCCAGACGTTTCGAATGGCATATATCGGCTACATCTTCAGGGCAGAATATTGCGCCACGTAAGAAATTTGCTTTCTAAACGCTTCATTCTGGTTTTTTGTTTGCCTTACAGTTTTTCCTTCAGAATGGAAACAAAGAGTGACACCGAAATTTCGATGAACTTTGTGGAACTCCACTGCATAACTTTCTGCTCCTCGACACTTGTTTATTTTGAAATTTCTCCGTTTGAATATGAGCTCAAGCTGATTAAGTATATACGGTTTCTTACGCTTAACATAACAATGATTATAAACAATAACTCCTTTGATATGAGGTAATTTGTCAATCTTAATTTTTTTAATATACGTTCATTTGAAATCATAAATTATTAACTTGTTAATTAGAAGATTAATTTAAAAAATATACAACTCAGTGACGCGAACAATAGCCACTTCTAAATCCTTTAAGGGACAAATAAGCTACGTCTTATACAAATTACAGGCCTCAAATAAATTAAAGGAAGGAACTTAAATATAATTTCGCCAGTAAAATTATGGTTTGCCTACATTTTAATCGCTAAATAATCATAAAGCAATAATGATTCTCCTTTGATTTAGTAGAAAAAAGATTTTAAAATACAAAGATGGAGTTATTTCTTGGATCAATTCAGGTTACAAAATATTACGCGGCGTTCTTTTCCTTTTCTCCTCAACAAGAGAGCTGGTATAAATTTTGGATGAATCTCTTTATTGCTAGGTTAGCACAGCTACCGTCGGTTCCAGTGTAAATGCATATTAATGAACAGGGTTCACGTAAAATGAGGCAAAATGGAAGCGGCTTATGAGAAACTAAGGGAATTCCATGAGAAGTTACATCTCGTTTCCCCCATAATTATTTCGACTCTATTCCCATTATTAGTGTTGCCGACTTGTCGATGTGGAGAACACATTTCTTTTTATTGCTTGCACATTTACAATCTACTCCACAGTAACAATATGAGTAATAAGTAAATGGTTTAAAATTTGAAGGCTTGTGATGGGTACCATTCATTAATGGTTCTCCGTGTGGTTACACATCATCGAGAAGGTTTTTTGGCTAGGTTTCCTTCAGTCTTCTTTTCTCCAAGCGCTGGGTGAGTAGGCCACTTATGAGCTGGTTTACATGCTCTGTTGTTCGGTGTTTGTATTTGTTTATGTTTGATTTGATTTCATCGTGTATTAATGGTATTTTGAAGTGTTCATGTAAAGTTTGGTTAGAGACGTGCCATGGTGCTCCAGATATCATACGGAGTGTTTTGGTTTAGAATTACTGAAGAATTTTGGTATTTGATGGCTTACTACAGCCCCAAACTTCTATACCAAATGTCCAAATTGGTTTGATTATGCATTTGTAAATGATTAGTTTATTTTCCAGAGACAGTTTGGACTTACAGTTGAGTAGCCAGTACATATTTTTTATTTTTAGATCAAGTTGGCGTCTCTTCGCTTTTATGTGCGTTTTCCAGGTCAGCTTCCCATCTAGGTGGAGTCCGAGGTATGTGACCTCTGCTTTTACTTGTATAGGGTTCTTGTGTACGTTAACCTCAGGGCATCTGCGAGAACTCATTTGAAAATGGATTCGTGTGGAGCTAGGCTTATTAATAAAAAATTGTATTACTTTGTTGAATCAGAATTTTAACACTGAAATTATATTGTCGCGTTACCTAGGAAATACGTGACAACTGGTTTCCGGGTTTGAACGGATATTTATTGGACACCCTCTTCTATAGTCACAAGTACAATTATTACCATCTACAATATCCTCTAGACATTTCTTCTTCACTATGACAATTCTTCTTGCCCCGTTATTCTCAGTGAAGTGTCTGCTGAACTGCTCGGCGACTGCTAGAACCCAACTCGTCTGTCTGGTCATCCAACCCCCCTACATAGGCCTCTTGCTGACAGCTTATTGACTGCCTTTCTCAACAGTTTGGTTTTCCCGTTGTCATACAACGCTTCGAACAATTCGTTGTAATCGTGGAAACTCACTGTTAGAATTTTAATATTGCATTATATTCCGCTGTGTAGGGAATATCATCCGTTGACCAGCAACGAACGCTGAAATATACTCCATAGTCCGGGTTTTAGGCAGCATGTCACAATATTTATGTTTCTTGTAGCCTGTGTGGACAACCGTATTAACTTGAATATAACATGCATTTATTCACCAATGGCTGTACAGCTATTTATCGGGCCCTGGACTTCGAATATAAGAAACCCCCTAATTTAAGACGCATCCAGTTTCAAAATGCATAGAAAAATGAACATTCCTCAAATTTAAGATCCACCGCAATTTTTAAGCTTGAAGAACTGTGTAAAATGTATGTCTTATAATCGAATTAATACAGTAATCGCGATATATTGGCTAATTATTGTAACGTATTATTCAAAGATACAAATTAATTTCTTGGCTTTTGAATGCCAGTTTTGTTAAGATTCTCTCTATAGCCGAGCTACTGAGGACTTCTTTAAGTAAAACCTAAGGAAATAGTAACCTCTCCGCTAGGTGGAGAATATAATTTCATATCGCATTCTAGAGCCAATACATATGGGAAATTTATCACTTAGAATGAGAAATAGAGGAGGTGAAAACCTTCTACCCTGAAGACTGAGACACTAGGTCTGGCCGAAACGTTCCCATGTACCTACCGAAATCTACTGCGTCGTATTGCACAAGATCTTAAATTTACAGCATTGGGAACGTCAGATCAATTCAAATTTGAGGTCAATCACAGAGAATTCCCTGTTCTTAGGACATTTATTACTTTCCACCTTACAGAAAACACTGCAACTCTGTTACAAAGACCACTAATTGAGCGAAGTAGCCACAGCGCGTTCTGAGCAGCATAAGATAAAGTTTAAAGGTAAATTTATAACTGTAAAAGGTCGTGGAGGCCAATAGGGTTGTGAGACATCGAGGCTCCCACATTTTCTGTAGAAAATGGGCTCACAGATGGCGGTAAGGTTGTCAGCCTTACGCGCCCGTCGCCCTCTACCAGCCAGGAAGATTCCTGGTAATCATTTCTCTTAGAGGCTGACTCGACTACAGGGCCACAGTGCAGCTTGTAGGATTAGGTCAATTGAAAATCCAATGACCTCATCGGGAATCGCACCCGCGATCTTCCAGCTTGTAGCATAGCGCCTCATCCAACTACACTGCTGCTATGAATCCTAATTAAAATCTACTGACAATACACAGACCTCTAATGTTGAAGCAGAATGTTAAGAGTTCAAAAATTCTTCTTCTGTTTCGAAATCACAATTAATTTTTAACCACGGATCTTGCAGACAGTTGGTAGGAATCCTTGGATGGATGGTCAGCCCTGTCACAAGTCCGCCACTTACATAAGACAACACACACAGAGAAGAAACGCGAACAAAGTTCCATATCTTATGTTTGATGCGAACCCATGATCCCAGTGTTACAGCGGGCGAAGACGGTTCATGCCTCACATTTCGCCGTAAGTGTGATCAGTAGGCTGTAAACATAATGAGAGCATTTCTGTGAGTGCCCATCGCTTGACACCCATCTGCTCTAGTCATTACACAGTTTACCTTTAGCAGCTCGAACCTTGTCATTAGAGAGGACGGGGGGACAACAAAGTACTCCAGAAAAGATCTTATGCTACAGAATTCTCATGAATTGTTAATAATTGTACCCCAATTTTCTTTACCCCGGCAGACTGACTGCCAGAGTCATCTACAGGCGACAGGTTGTTCCCGGCTCTGGTAAGCGATTACCTTCCTCACGGAGTGTCTCAGACCCCAACCTACGCTTCCATATTATGAATGTTTTCAGGACGGAATGTGTAGTATGGAGAGGGGGAGCGGGGATGCTAATCAACTAACGCCATAACGATTTGTGGTCTAACCAATTTTATATAAAAATTTAAAAGTAATATTTGTGATAAAGCCTGAAACTATGTTTATTTGTTTGGTTAACCGCTGTTATAAGTGAAAGGAAATGTTTTGTTTACCTCATGAAAGGGAGAAGTGTGTTTATGGTATGGGAGACGTAATGATGTATCATTACACAGTCAGGAGTACATTAGAGCGCGCATCAGTGGTAAGTAATTGCCCGTAACCATTCATAAGTTCACAACTTCGCGTGAGACATTCGTCTGTAGTCAAAGCGAAATCCCCTAGGCAGGCCATCTGGGTTTGAAATTGCGGACTCTCGAGAGAAACACGGAACAGGAGTAGGCAAAGAATGTCACTACTTGAAATGATCCTTACTTAAACCGTTCTTCTTATACCTTTGCGTTGCAGAGGTTGTTTTCCCCATTTCGATAATTTTACAAACGGTAGGACCCCTTGGACGGGTGATCAGCTCGTCGCAAGGCCTCTACCTAAACACAGGGCAACACAAACACAGAATAAATACACACACACGCAGCAAATATCCATGCCTTGTTTGGGATTAGAACCAGGCTTCCGAGCGAGCGAAGACAGTTCACGCGTTAGACCGCTCGGCTACCGTGACCGGCAGTGTATAAGAATAATATATAAGAATTCAGTTCGTACCTCACAGGAAACAGATCCGAACCCACGGTCCCGGCTTCCGAGCGAGCGAAGACAGTTCATGCCTTAGACCGCTCGGCTTAATGAACGGCTGAAATAATATCGGTAAATAAATCTTTAGTTTGTGATGTTCTGAGTTGTATTGATATGTTTGTACTGCGTTTAACGACGCGTTATATCCCAGAAAGTAGAAATCCCCATCTATTTCTGTCCTGAAGATGGAAGTTACACATTCCTCTATAACCTCAATGAATATCTACTAGCAAACACTGTGTCATATCCAAGCTCTTCTTTCTGCCTGTGTCACGTTGGCTCCTAGCTTGGTTTTGTCTTCAACCTTGAAAATGAAGGAGACATGTTCTTCCCTTACCTCAGTTGATTTTCAACTGACTGCACATCACTGTATTGCAGAAGACAGAAGACTCTTCCTTCTCGTGATTTATTGATTCTTGTTTCTCTGAAAGACACTTTCCATCTGCCAAGATTTCCGAAAATTGAATGGTAGCTGATAAACTGAGTAATAATTTGTTTTATATTATTTTCACATGTATTAGTGACTAAAGATTCGGGCTTGGAACGGAGAATCGATTTATTAGATATTCGGTAGTGGAAACAACAAATAATTATAACACTTTCAAGATTACTGTAATTATAACACATAAATAACATCTCTGTATTTGCTTACATTAGTCGTTGCTATGTAACGAAATCTAAACAATGACTATTCCTCTGCAAATTTTTCGCTATCCGCTACCTGGCGACGTATTTTAACACAGCAACTATAACAGTCACACTCCAGATATCACCGCACTACAGAAACACCAGAGGCACGCAGTAGAGTAGCTAGTTGAGGCAATATGTTACAAGCCGTAAAGTTAACTCAACCTCGAATAGAAATGAGTACCAGGAATCTTCCTGGAGGTAAAGGGCGGCCAGCGCTTAAGGCTGACAACCTCACAGCCATCTGTGAACCGATTGTCTAGAAAAATGTGGGAGCCTCGACCTCTCACAACCCTATGGGCCTCCATGGCATGTTACAGGGATAGCTCTACATTGCAGCACACATAAGGCCTTCAAATAGCATGTTACATCCTCACAGGCTGACTTCTTGTAGTCTTCTGCATTGCTTGTCCCATTTCGCCCTGAAGTTGTAGGGAAATGCCGGAAATTCAGCGGAGCCTGCAGTCTCATTGAGGCATGTTCCTCAGAAACGTCAACGATTTTACTACAAGACTACACGGTGTCACAGTCAAAGCGCCCTCGCTATGAAAAATCACCACGTTGAATACCTCATATGCAGTTACTCTTTATTTTAGTGCTTAACCCCTTACAGGAATTGCAGTGTCCCTCCCTTCTGGAATATATTTTCATTTAAAACACATCGGCTCCAAAACATCCCCAATGCCAGACAGTTCTACCCCCAGGGATATATACGACAAACATTAAGAACCCCCTTATTCCACCTCAAAACAAAGGATGCTTGAAAAAGAAATAACATTATTAACGGCGGCAATCGTTTCTTAACCTTTTTTTTTAAGAGACTATTAGGTAACCGTTCGTCTCTGAAATGACTTTTTCTTTCAAATTTGTTTTCGAGGAAGCGAGATATTCTCAGCTACCTGGCAGTGGTATTGCACCTCCTGTCAGTGCAGCAGTGTCACAAGTACGTCTTGCTCTGAAGGGATGCTTCTGTAGAGAGATTCAAATCATGTTTCAGACGTTTATTCCATTTCGCTTACTTTAAAAATGAGTTCATTCGGATAATCGTGATGTCTGTTTGTTGCACCTTACTAAATTTTCATTTATTTTTTTTTATTTCTACCGCCGTTGTGGTCTATTTCTCAGAGTTCCTAGCTAGAGATCCTGAGGTCCGGGTTCGATTCCCTGCTCTACCAGATTTTGTGAGAAGTAGTGGTTCTGGAAATGGGTCCACTCAGCCTCGTGGGGATAATTGAGGAGCTTTTCAAAGGAAAATGCTGATCCGGTCTAGAAAACCGAGATTAACTGCCATGGGGATTCGTTCCGCTAACCAGGTGACACCCTCTATCCGCTAAAGCTGGCACTTACTTCGCCGACAAGCAGCGGTCGCTCGGTCGGTATAGTTGGCTTGCGGAACTAAAACCAATGAGTTTTTTTTGTGTTTTATTTAAGGACACTTCCAGTATTTCGGATTATGTAGCGTCGAATGGTATGATATTAAGTGAACAATGACTTGGAAAGGATTTGGAAGGAAGTGGTTCTGGCCTATGTAATAAAAATTGTAATAAAGCACTCGCATTCGTTGAACTAGTGAACCTATTTTAGTTTAACGATTACAGGGTTTTCCTTTCCGATTACATAAACCGGACACGTGTATGACACTTACTTTCCGAGATATACATTTTTTTTTATTTTGGATGCCTTTCATCTGGACTTCCTATAACCTGTCTAAACAACGTCTTCCGAAATGAACTCATAAAAGAAGGATATATTTTTCATGGAATTACATTTCCATACGTGTATTATTTTATTATTTTATTTTATATTTTTGCGAAGAAATTACTACTTAAACAGGGTACAAACTCGGTGTACTTTAAATTTTTCTTACACAACCCGAAAAATTCTGAACGTCACCACGTGTAAAACTAATGTTTTCCTGCTAACACTTCATGCGTGGTATAGAGGCTTCTGTACTGCTTGTGTTAGGTGGGTCCCTGCCACCACGGCATGGCGCGTCCTCAGGTTGCGAATGGAGGAGACACCCTCCAGTTTTGGAGGGAAGCTGCGAATATATTGAATAAGCAGTCGCGTACAGCCGACAAGGGGTGGCCCTCCAACTTGGAGGTTGGGCGTGGGGCTAACAACTCACCGTAAAAAAATCATTATATTACGAAAATGCACACAGAAGCTCGGACCTTGACGGATTCCTTAGGTAAACGACCTAAGCTAATGAAAATGGATATGAGATTTGGCACTTGAAATGTTCAAAGTTTGTATAGGGCAGGTTCGCTCAGGGCAGTGGCAGAAGAAATCTCAAAATATAAGTTAGATTCAGCGGGAGTACAGGAGGTCAGACGGGATGGAGGTGGCATCGCACCAGCAGAGACTATACATTTTTCTATGGAAAGGTGAAAGAAAACCATGAATTAGGTACAGGATTTTTCGTACATAAGAGAATCGTATCAGCAGTTAACAGAGTAGAGTTCGTTAGTGATAGGATATCATGTATAATACTAAAAGGTCGCTGGTGTGATATCATTGTTATGAATGTTCACGCCCCAACAGAAGGTAAAATTGATGACATAAAGGATAGATTGTATGAAGAACTAGAACATGTATTTGATAAATTCCCGAAGTACCCTACGAAAATTGTGTTAGGAGACTTCAATGTCCAAGTAAGGAGGGAAGACATTTTCAAACAAACGATTGGGAATGAGAGTTAGCATGAAATTAGTAATGATAATGGAGTTTGAGTAGTAAACATTGCGAAATCAAAAAATCTTACTGTCAAAAGTACAACGTTCCCACATCGTAAAATCCATAAATTTACTTGGACATCTCCTGATGGGAAGATACAGAATCAAATTGACCATATATTGATAGATAGGAGACGGCATTCAAGTATACTTGATGTCCGATAATTCAAGGCAGCAGTTTGTGATACTGACCACTACCTGGTGGTGGCAAAGGTTAGGGAAAGACTGGCAGTGAGCAAGCAAACAACACACAGAGTTCATATGGAGAGGTTCAATCTCAAGAAATTAAATGAGGTAGAAGGTAAAAAACAGTATCATGTTGAAATCTCAAATAGATTCACGGCTTTGGAAAACTTGGACACTGAGGTGGATGTTAATAAATCTTGGGAAACTATTAGAGAGAACATCAAAATTTCTGCCAAGAAGAGTCTATGTTATTATGAACTGTAGAAGCATAAGTCATGGTTCGATGAAGGATGCTCTAATTCACTAGACCAAAGAAAGCAGGTCCAATTGTAATGGTTGCAGGACCCAAGCGAAATACATAGGGATAACCTGAAAAATATAAGACGTGAAACCAGCAGGAATTTCAGGAATAAAAGGGGGAATATCTGAAAGACAAAATTGAAGAGCTTGCAATGAACAGTAAGAACAAGAACATTAGAGACCTGTATAAGGGAATAAATGACTTTAAAAGTGGTTACCAGCCTAGCAGTTACTTATGAAGGATGAGAATGGTG